>NC_061520.1:10907500-11125000 GCF_022379125.1 Scophthalmus maximus
TTCAAACGTCTATATTTAATGAAAATAGATAAATAAATGATGCCGTATCTGTTTTAACAGAAAGTCTTTGTGGGCAGCGTGCATACTCGCTCTCTCATGCAAATTCTGTTTGATGAACAGTTTAGTTGTCAGAGTGTTTGCACAAGCAAAAGATGCAAAACACAGATATGCTAATCACAGTTCCAGCTCGGCTGCTGCTGCTGTGTTTTGATGTATTGTGCTGATATTGTTTTTTTGTTTTTTTTATGCGGAGTTACTATGAAAAGAGGAAAAGGCTTTGTTTTGGAGAAGATGAAGTTACGAAGTGAAGAGCGAAGGCTGTTAGTATAATTATAGATCTGTATGTGGAGATGAAACCTCCTCCTACCTCAGAGAGCGAGAGAATATGTACTAAGCAAAACGGTAACAAGACCGTCCTCTTGTCCTAACAGCAGTTTTTCATCTGTGCAGTTTAGCTACGACAGAATTCTGCCCCAAGCAAATGACAAGTGAACCCGCTGTTGCTGAGAATTCCATGCATTATTCACTTCATCTTGACTTTCTTTGTTTAGCCTCCTCGTTCGTTGCTGGTGGAATTCAATCCTTTATCTTTCCTTTAATTCTTACCAACAATTTGTCCTACTTCTCCACCTCAAAGTGCTTGTGGGCGGCACTGGAAGAAATCATTAGGGTTCATTAGAGCTTGTGTTCACCCGCTACTGCATTTTCACGAATCCCTGCAAACTCGGGCTCCGCTCCTTATTCTCCTCAAACGGCTGTGCCCCGACACCGCAGCCTCTTTCTGTCACCTTTCTGCCCCAGTTGACCTCAGTGATGTGAGGACGGTCACATTGGAAGGTTGTCCCGCGGTGTGGCCCCACAGGGGCCTACATGTCTGAACATCGTCATTGTCCCCCCGTGTGTAGTGTCACTCCCTTGTCTCCGCTCAGGGAGGTCAAGGTTCTGGCTCATCGCCAGTGTTCTCATCCCTATTAGCCTCCCCGGCTGCCGGCCATCGAACCTAATAGTAACATAATTCACAGTGAGAGAGACTCTTCTAAGTGCTTCTTTAATTGAGTCATTTTCAGTGCAGGTGTGTGTGGAAGCTAATCTCATGAGAGCAAACAGAGATTTTTTTTCCCCATCACTTGGCGAAAGTCCAATCAGATACATTAAATATGTAATAATATCTATGGCCGCTGCTGAATTGGCCTAATACATCCCTCACACTGGTTTACAGTGTATGATCTTACAGTATTGATCCCGGTCCCTGGGTATCTCCAGCAGCACTGAAAAATCACTCGGTCAGAGTCGATACAGGCCTAATTTAGATTGTCCTCCCTTTCTAATCCCTATATCGGATTTGAGAACCCCCGGTGGAGCTGCGAGCGGTGGACCTCGCACGTCTGTCAGTCACTTCCCCCCAACTCACAGCGACAGCTCCGGGCCGGTCTGAGCGGTCTGATGCTCTATGAGCTGCTGTAAATATTTGGTTCCAATTTAAGGTAACATTTTGTTGCGACATATCTATGTTAAATGTAGTGCATTGCTGTGTGTAATTTCTTTTTGATTTCCGTTGCATATGCTCCTTAGGTCTTCATGGCACAGGGATCACATGTATCCTCATTAGCACAGTTTCCCTCAGGACGATCAATAAACCAATGGGAGATCACCGACTGTGTTAGTTCAGCGTTTGCTCTCAGCATCGACGCGTCTGCACTTAGACACAAGATCAACTTGTTCTCGCTGACTGACAGGAGGAGTGTCCTGGCTGGACTGGAGATGTTGTATTTAGAGGATGATGAGCTTCGCGGCTGGTCGGTCACGATGAAGCTCCTCACACACTGTAACTGGGAGTTTTATAGTGTGAAAAAGTGAGATAGGTGATAACACGTCAAGACTGGACTGCTATAATCAGATTTGACATATTATTTTCCATTATGCGTTTGGCGTCTGCCATGTGAAAGTTGACATGTCCGGACCCAACTTTTTCCAGAGTTCATGTCTGAAAACAGCTATTGATGACTCATCCTTAGAGTGACGCAAATGTGTTTACCAAATTCAATCCATCTAAAAGTCCTAGATCTTCAATCAGTAGGATCACCCATTGGGAACCATGAATGTCTGTACCAAATTTCATGGCATCTTATATAGATTTGAGTAATTTCAGTCTAGACACAAGTGATAATGACACTGCCATCTGATTAAGATTCATTAAACATTCATAAGCTAAATGTCAGACTTTTTTCAAAACTTTGCAAGTATATGGTAAGCTCTTTATAACACAAGTTTATTTTTGTATCTCGGTATTTGTGTTTCTCTGATCACAATGCACAACATAATGCTTCACTTTTCAACACTAATTCCAACTTGACTTGCTGCATCCTCCCCCGTCCCACGAAAATGTCCTCTGTAGCTTGAGAGCACATCACCAAACTCAGTGTGTTTTATTGTATCTCCTGGATTCATTATAGATGAAGTGCTTTGCTGTTTCTAGGACATTTCATACACTGCTGCATTGTTTCAAAGGATCGTAGGAATATCTCGCACTTTCAACTTCTTCTGCCTCCTCTCACTCTCTTTCTCTTAATCTCCTTCTCTCTTTGTCTCTCTCCCTCACACACACACACACACACACACACACAGAGAAAAGTGAGGTTATTGCAAAATATACAAAATAAAGTAGTGGATGCACATAAGCTGAATACATTGCGCTCAACGGACACATCTCCCGGATTTAATAGTGACTCATCTCCACCACTTTAAAAGCAGCTAAATTTGTCACTGCACGATCGTCTGTGCACACACAGAGCCGACGGGAGAGTGTGTATGAACAACAGCGGGATTTACAGGAGGACTAAATTCGAGTTCCTTGCAGGTTAACAAACACAGGTATGAACCAGTAGCTGGACAGAAAAACGAAATCACGCTCGACGCTGCTGCGATGAAAAATGTTATTAATAAACCGATGCACCTTGAGAGCAGCTTCCAGCTTCAAGTCCACGTTGTCTTTTCTGCAACATTAAACCCTGACTGTCTGCTGACTCGGCATATCTGCCGTACCCTGCCCAGCACTGCTGGCCTCTTTTTCACTGTGTGCCAGCCATAAACCCACTGAGTTACACTGTTCAGCTGCTCTCTGCAGACGCATGTCGAGCTGCTTCCCCAAATGCTCACGATACACCACAGGGCAGAAGCGGGAACGGAGAGAGGATGAGAGGGAGGCCGGGACGAGATAGCAGCCTACGCCCACAGCACTACGCACAAATTGAAAACTTAGAGTGAACTCACAATCGTATAGCAAATAAAATTTCACAGTCTAATCTGCACAAAACTGTCACCTCGCTGCAACTTAAAGTACCTGAGCTGACAAATGTTTAAGCCTTGTTATACAGCTCAGTGTGACTGTAAATATTATCCTGTTCCATCTCCAAATCCCGCTCCTTATCACTCACTGCACGGCAGCACTGTGATGCAGTGAGAGCAATCCTGAGTAGAATCTGGCACGCTCCGAGTCCGTATAAATTTGCATCACTAGTTATTGCAGGCGCTCCCGTGGTGATGAAAAATAACCTTTTCTCCGGGGTGCTTCTCTTTAACATGCAGGGCATGCCGTGCTCTGATGGGACTGACGGTTTTCAGTGTTGCGATGAGAAAACGAGAGTTCACGTTGGTTCGACGCGCTGCGTATGACCACAATATGTTAACAACTGTGGGAGGATTTTGTTTTGCTTGTTTCAATGGATCCAGTTTTACCCCACCAACACGACGCTACGTATTTGTGGTTCTTAGAGGTTATTCCTATAACTTATTGCGGCACACTTTGGCTAAAGTACACGGAGGTCAGGGATGTTTTGACGGTGTAAAAGCTAATGAGCAGAGCAACGTTTGAACCTCTGCACTGCAAATCAGCGATGCTGAGATGCTTGAGCATGCTGGTGCCTTGCCACCAATTTATACCACAAAGGGAGGGTATATATTTAGCCCAGAGTTTCTTAAGTGTGGATGTTGGAAACATCAGTAGATCACAAGAGCATGGAATCAACCAGAGCTACTGATAAGCCACACTTGATAAGAAGAGGCTTATTGTTAAACCCACTGAGTTTACAAGGAGATTGAGAGTGTGACAACTGAACGTCTGCAGATGAGTGTCCTTGTGATCTCGTGTTAACCAACCAGCCCGTCTCTGCAGTGATGGCATCAATGCCTGCTTTGTGTGCATGTCCCATGGTAAAACGTCTTCATTTGAGTATCTCCCAAGTGGCAACCCACAGTGACGTCACCCACTGGTTTGAAGCCTCAAGTTTAGCATTTTGGCCGACGCCTTCATGTTTTTTTTTTTAAACCAGTAACCATATTTGCAGGTGGGGTGGGGGGTCTGACTTAGAGCTGCACCTACACCTGCAACCTGCCCCCACTGGCTGGTACCAGCTGTCAATCACACTGTATCCAGTCATAGGGACTTCTACGGAAACTGACTTCAATTGGAACCAGTGGAGTCGCCCTCTGCTGGTCATTCCAAAGGTTTTGAGGTTTTAGGCACTTTCGCATTGGCTTCACTTTCCAGACACGTTGACTACGTCCATTTTATATACAGTCTTGGTTGTAGAGCTACTAATTTGTCATGCAACACCAAAATTGGCTGCTACCTTTGTGTAAAGATTTGTCTCTGCCTCACTGAGGTCCCACATCAAATGCCCTTAGAAATATCTCCGGTTAACTCTGCTGTGAATCTGCTTCTTTCATCTTGTTGAATACTTCCTCCTCCTCCACACTTCCACCTCAGACTGATGCAGAGAAGCTGAGGTAGAGCGTTCAACACTCACTGGTTTGGCACAAATGTCTGTGTGTACCTGTCCACACTCATTAAAGCTGCGATTTCCCCTCACGACAGAGCTGCCGAGCTCAACGCCACGGCCCCACAACCTTCGACTCAACCTAACTCACTGTCTGGAGCAACATCCCATAAACAAACACCACCCTCATTTCTGAGAATATGACGTACAGTGAAACTAGGACTAGCTAATTGGTCTTTTTTAAATATTTTGTTTACAAAAAATTGTCATATCCTACCAGTGGAGAAATGAGGAATGTGTTGAGTGGAGGAAATGTCATGGAAAATAACTTTAACGTTTGTGTAATTAGGATTACGTCTCCCACTTAGATAAGTGAGATTTTAGTGGCTATATGTGAGATAACTGGATTATTTGTCTAAAAGACCTTGAACACCGACTATAGATCAGAGGCCTCGGCTCCATCCCGGTTCACAACCACATCAGATCAGCGGTCATGTCAAACGGTTTCTGCGTCACAACTCTGATGTCCGCCCGGTCGGCGCTGCCCCCCTCGGACTCACAGTGCAGATATGCTCAGCATCGTTAAACGGCGCCCGGCTCCCTCTTCTCCGGGAACCACGAGTATCGGCCGTGTGAATATGTATATCGCGAGCACAGTCTGAGCGTTTGATGTGAAGGGGAAAGCGAAAAAGCCCACGGCATGCCCACAGTTATCTCCAGAAAGAAACGTCCAACTTGGTAATACGTTGAGTTTGATGTGCCTTTGAGCCCTCGGAGTTGTTTACCTGCACAGAGAAGTGCTAATGAATGATAGTGGTAGCTAATAACTGCAGTCTGAACTCGGAGCGGCTCGTCGGAAAAAACCTGCTTTGAAATTTAATTTTGAGTATCAAAGTGGCGATAACGGATTCAGAGCTGTCGACTCATATTAGAGCAAATTTGATGTTCAGCACATGTTCTTTAATCCCCCGCTGTCTCGTTTCAGACTTGTGAGTTGTGAGACTCCCACTTTCACCTGCCCTGAACGACAGGTACAGACGCTCGCTCACGAGTCCTAATTGGCTGAAACCCACGTCACCGGTGTCGCCTGTAGGCCCCCGACTCTGTGAAAGGCACTCCAGCGCGCAGCCTCCGGATTTTGAAATGTCAAGTTTGGAGCGCACAGGTCTGCTCTAACAAGCAATGTTTTGCCCAACTCTGTTAAAAACAACGAGAGGATCCGCATCCTCCCTCCTTATCTCAGCTGATGCAGAGAAAGTTTCCTCCCATCTGTGTGTCGGCTGTAGCTTTTATCTTCAAAGTTTCTCCTTGAGCTCATTGTCATGCTCTGTAGCTGTCGTTGAAAACAGCTGTTAGCCGCGCACCTTTGATTTTGTGCAGTGAATTCTCTATTCCTGCGAATGTCTAACCAAGTGATGGTGGCAAATTCATCATGGCTGACTCGACGTCAGCAGCCAGGCTACTGTCCAAAGCAGAAACCAACCGTTAAAATCAAACGAATAAATGTAACAAATAGCCACGAGTCAAATGTCTGGTAGTATCAATGAGTAGGCTGGTATCGTTACTGACTGATCTAGTGGAGCGAAGACAAACTGCACATCGTCCCGGGAGCATCTCGAGTCCTCCGGAGCTCTCTCCACCGTGTGAAGGTTCAATTCTGTTTTATCTCTTTTTCTATCACTCCACTTCTTCACCCGCTTTTGTTCCTTCGTCGACAGGATTCTTTTGTCTTGGCTGAGCGGAGGATTTTTGGTCAGAATGACCACCACCCTCCGACTCCGAGTGGTTTCATCAGGTGTTGAAGAGGAGACCTCAAGCAGATTGTCAAAAGGCTGTCGGAGGCATTATCAGTGCAGTTATATATTTTTCCCAGAGATTTTGACTCAAAGGAAGAAAAAGATTGATCCGTTGTACTTCTCACTGTACTTCTCAGTTGTACTTCTCACACTGATCAAAGTTATGCAAAATCAGTGGAGGGCGCTTTAACCTGCCTTTTATTCTGGACTGTTGAAGACCGTATCTTAATAATACATCAGTATCGAGACTCTGATAGATCAGAGACGCTCTGCATTCTTTGGAGATAATCTTCTTTTTTTTTCTATTTGTGGAGTTGTTACATAGGTGAAAGGTTAACGGAAAGAAACAGGATTTTTTTCATTGGCTGTTATCAATTATTTAATACATTTGCCTTTTGAGCGTTTGATGTTCTTTCATTCGTTTTCCCCGACTCTGCCGCCTCATCACGTGGAGGCAGTGACGGGTGTTTCGAAGGGTCGGTCGGTCGGTCATGTGAATCCACTGTAATGGAGACCGAAAGAGGAGGAACATCTTCACTTCATGTGGACGCAGCATGTATGAAAGCTACCAGGTGGTGGCAATGTTGCTGTGGGCAAAGTGAAAATCCCTCCTGCGGTTTCTGTCAACTTCCTGCTGTAATGCAGAGCCGCTTGTCTCAGGGAGATGCAGCTCTCTCTCCACCCCAAAGGGTTGTTTTTTTTCTACCTCAGCTGATTCTTTATGATCATTCTTGAAAAGGTCAAAAATGACAACTGTGGACCATGCATTCATATATCAGAAATGTGCTGAGATTTAGAAAAATACTGTGGTAGATTAGTGAGAGTGGAGCATTCAGGATTAATGGTGTTTTTTTCTCCCGACGTTAGTGTAAAAGAACATGATGTGAAGTCTTTTGTCTTTCACTGCAGCTGCCGTCACTGCCGCTGCCTGCGGCTGCAGAGGGGCAGTGTGAAGGGGGCAGTATTTTACACATGGAGATCAGTTTACTTCTCATAATTAGTCCTTCAGTCCCGTGAAGACGCCGCCTATGTCCTCTGTGACTCTTTGACGGAGCTTTCTCCGTATGAGACGTCATCGACGTTAACTCAACGGTGCGGAGTTAGACAGATGTGGGCATTTGCAGAGCAGTGAGGGTCAAAGGAAATATGCTGCTGAGTTGCGTCATTGGGAAATATCAGGAGGATCTCTCTAATGCTTTGGATCATTACAATTCTTTCTTCAGTATGTCTCTCACAAGTCCCCCCAGCCGCGTGCGAGTGAAAAACTAAATCACTGAAGATGATATTTTAGACAGTTCTTTTTAACACAGATAGTTTTATGAGTTTTCTGTTTAAAAAAGAACTTGACTGACCTCAATCCCATCCAACACCTCTCTGAGGATCTTGTTGTTGAATTGGAGCAAATTCCTGCAGCCAAGTCTCGCCGTCATGTAGAACAAGTTCTAACCACAATTTGAGGTGTCCACATACTTTTGGTCGTAAAGAGTGTGCAGTGCTAGAGGTTAGATAGAGGTGTTATCAGTTTTTGTTTGAGCTACTGTCGGCGTGTCCTGTGGTGGTCAGTGGTGTTTGAGTTGTTTCGCTTCACATACTGTACATTACTGTATGTCTGTCTGGAGTTCACTTGAATGGTTTTGCATTGTAAGAAAAGGCAGATTACTGATTGTTTAAATGTCGACTGATTTGAAACGGCAAGGTTAACTGAATCCTTGATGCCGCAGCCAAAAAACGGTTTTATGACGAGTGTGGAAAAATCACTACAAAAACCTTGATTACAAACTACTGACTACTGA
Source organism: Scophthalmus maximus (assembly GCF_022379125.1). NCBI lineage: Eukaryota > Metazoa > Chordata > Actinopteri > Pleuronectiformes > Scophthalmidae > Scophthalmus > Scophthalmus maximus. The sequence continues at coordinate 10,915,865 of NC_061520.1, forward strand.
AGCATCTAGTCATAAAAAAAGATGGAAATCAAACCACTAGGCTATTTTGTTAATGCTCACTTTCCCAAACAAATATAAAATGTTTAGAAAGTATTTAGTTTGTGATACAGTTTGTCGACATACATAAAACTCAATACATTTACAGGATATTCACGTATATAGATACAGAAATGTGGCGATGAGCTGCAACAAGAATTGCCCTTGTTTATATCATTGCACATGATTGAAACAGATGTTCGAATAATACATTATGTATATATATAAGAAAAGATCTTCACGATGGTAGACATTGTAACTGTCGGACATTGGCATATTAGCATTGTCATTTGCATATATGATAATTTGGTGTGCAGCCTCACACAATTGCCAGCATAGCTGTGCACTTGCTATTTTCATTTATTGCATTCTATTTCTAACCCTAACCCATGCAGAAATCGCTCATTAGCCCCAGGTTGAGTGACGGCTGTTTACGAGCAGCGAAGCAGGATGCAATGTGTGAGAGGTCGTTTTTTTTTCTCGATCTGGCTGAATTGAGTAAAGTGTCTGGATGTGTATCCGATCAGATCGGATACAGTTTAGTATCTGAACAAGCCGAGCACCTGCCTGCTGCTTTGTGAGAAGTGTGGAAATGAGAATGAAACGCCGACCGGAGGGGATCATCCCTCGCTCGGTGTGGAAGTGGAGGAGACGCCTCACCTCCCGTCTCCTGCCTAACCGCTCTCGGCTCCTCATTTACAAGGGAGCACAGCAACAAAATTAAATATATAACCTGTGCAGTTTGTTTCTCACAGAGGTCAGTCTCCTAAACCCACTATCACAATCATGCACGTCATGCACACTATAATCTGCTATGCCCGTGAAGGCAGACAAAGCTCTGCTCACACAAGGGCCTCCATCTGCTCTGCATCAGAAATTAGTGGACACCAGCCAGAGGGAAGGGATGTAGCGTGACATTGGAGTAAAAATGTAAAGTATGGATGTGTCAATTATGTAATGTGTGTGTGTGTGTGTGTGTGTTCGTTCCTTCCAGACTTAAAGATAAAGGGAAATTGGTTTGTGGAACATGCTTGAAGCGCACACGCCTGACAGTTTGTTGGAGTTTTCCTTCGGTCGAAAGAGTCAGAGTGACGCTCGCGCAGATAGTGACGCAGAACAATGAGGCAAACAACAAAATTATGGGTTTGTGTCGATGCCGTCCAACACACAGGGGATTTGGTTATTTCTATACGAAGCAAACTTCCCTAAGCTATAATTGATCCGTCCAAATCCCCGGGTTTGAACAAGCTCGCAGTCAGCTTCACAGTGGCATGTTTTCCAAAGCCACAACTCTCATTCTGAGAGCGGGAGATTGTGTTATACCCCTGGTTTAGTTTCAACACAGGCCCCGAGCAAGACTGTGTTGCGTGTTCCTCTAGCATCGGAGTAACTGAACTGTAGCCGCGCTCTCTCTCTGGATCGCCTCCGATTCTCCCAGTTGCTCCTCGTCCTTTCATTCAATCCTGGGCCTTTTGGGTTTGAAATGTGAAGTTCTTGGAACTTCCTCAAATTGCCCTTGGAAGAGGCTGATTGGCTGCGGTGATTATCAGACTGTAACTGTCCGTCCCCAACGTGAGCAGAGTCATTTTAATATTTTTCTCATCACACTTCCTGGTGGGGCAGCGCAGTAAACTCATTTGAATTTATTTCACCGTATTCCACACATCTGTGTAAAACAAAACAAAGAACTCCCTTGATCATAGTTTTGTATGATTTCACAAATTAACCACAATCATATATCGAGAAACTAAAATGGATATTAATTTTTTTTTTCTCCCACAGGAGGGATTGCATTTTGTGAGGGAGCTACTCTCTTTTTCTCCACAGGACTGTGCAGGCTGACGAGACACCAGCATGCCTCATTAGAGTTCATTGTTGATGTTGTTTTGCTCCTGTGGGTGGCTACAAAGATTGTAATGAGCTGTCCACATCTCAGCCACCTGCAGCACCGGGCCACCTGTGAGTGGGAGTGTGTTTCAAGAAAGTGAACAATATTCCTCTGATTTAAATAATAGTGCATATTACATCAAAAATGTGACGGGGGATCCTGTGTAATCACAGTTTTATAACTGTGTAACATGTCTTTATGAAAACACTCAAAAATCATTAATTTACAGCAATATGACCTCATTTTATTATAAATCAAATGTAAATTATAGAGGAAACTTAAAAAAAAAGATTAATATTTTCAATTATTTACAGGTGTTTTATTAGAACAACAGAACAGAAAAAAGAACAGAACAACAGCAACTTAACACAAAAGAAAAAGAAAAAAAGAGAAGGGGGGGCGAAACATACACAGACAAATAGGTACTTTAAATAGAATGCTCAAGGCTTAAATAAAATTAAAACAATAACGTTCTGGAAGTCCCCAGCAGATCCCCATTCTGCAAATCTCAGGTTTGAGATGTTGCATCTTCAGCTCCAGCGAGGAGGGCGAGTAGATTTCAACTGAAAGAGAATCAGTCTTCGATGCGAACAAAGACGAACCTCGCTGTCCTGACTTTAGATCCAGAAAGATTTTTATTATTCCCAACCACAACACCAAAAATGGCTAACACGGAGTCTGACAGGACCGCCACCCTATATATATATATATATATATATATATATATATATATATATATTTTAAACTTGAACTCCAGGAAGTGGAAGTGTGTTCAAACAGTTTTAAAGAAAAAGGCACATAAGGATATTTTGTAAAGGATGTGTAACCACCTCAAATAAAAAATGCTGCATAGTTTTATTTCCTAAATTCCTCTGCAGATCCAAAATCAAAGTGATCTCCAGAGGGTTAATGGAAGAATCTATTCCTCAATAATCCATGATTTTTTTTCTCTTCTCTTGATTTCTTCTTGCCACCATCTCCGTATTCGCGGTTCCCTCGTCCGGTCTGCTCCCACCAGAAGGAACATTAATGGTGCAGGTGGTGCTGAAGACTTGCAGATGCACACCTGCAGACCTGAACTGCTGTCAAACCTTGATCAGGGACACCAGCAGCCTGGAGAATAATTTGAAAAAACTCAAAAAATTTGCTGTTATTTCATGAGCGAGAAGCAATCAGTTACTAGAAATGGTTCAATGGATTCAAATTCAACATCGTGTCTATTTTCCGTTTACATCAATTTGATGCCTGACGCCTTTTGGCCAGGAGCTGTGGCACTTTGATTGTGATATGGTAAATTCACTTGTCTTCCCCATCATGTGTTTGACAGAATGCATTGAATAAAGATTGAAAGTGGAGCACAGAGGAGACGAGGGTGTGTCTGTCCTCTGAGTTTGACAGCATGTCATTTGCAGCAGCAGCAGCAGCAGCAGCGTGTCATTGCCCGACATCTTTGGCCAATCTCTGGGGCACAGAGGTACACCTTGTAAAAGCTGGATGTGAAATTAGAATCCAATCCTCAACCGCCGTTGTAAACATTTTATTTCTCCCTCCGCCCAATCCGCCCTGCGCTGTTTTGATATACGCCGTGCTGACTGCTGGGCTGCCGAATGCTCGTAAACATGCCTCTTTTCGCGGTGGTCCCGCAGTTCAAGAGAAGGCAGGAATGTGGGGCCGTAAGTCTTTGATCGCTCTGCTGAAAAGTCGACCTTGGCTGTCGTCAGCGAGTCACACGGTGCCTCATTTGCTCCGTCACTCTGGCCTAAATTGACCTCTTCACCTTTTCGCTGCTGCGTATGAGAGAGAAAGTGATGATTGACATCCTTTAAATATTCCAGCACTATGAAAATTAATTAGTCGGTCAGTTAATTTACAATCATTTTGATAAATGTGAGAACCTGCCTTAAATCAAAACGCAAATTAAACTTGTGCGAGTTTGATTAAGTTTGTCAAACACAACAAGAAATTGAATAATGTCACCTTCGACTCTGTGAAATGATGAAGCCCTTATTTTCTCCTGAATAGCTTTAAAGTTTGAAAAATGATCTTGTTTCTCCGTCTGACATAATATATTCCATATTACTCCATTGAGGGTATATTATATTTACAAGTGTATTATTCAATCACAAGACAGAGTTTTGAGGCAGCACCTTTCCATAATAATGATTTTTTTCGTATTTCTTCAGATTCAACATATTTGATTTTGGAACTATTTTTTTGAAATCTGATGACAATTTCCATTTAATTGATACTTTTGTCGTAATGCTATTTATGTGACTATTTGCTTTATTTTTAGCACATGCTAGCAATGAGTTTTTTTCGTGCAACGTTATGCAACTACTACTGTTCTCACATTAAATTCATATACCCCTGGAATCGGGGCACTTCTGTAAGAGCGAGTTCTCTCAGTGAGTCGTCAATGAATCAATCAACCGCAAACTTTGATAACTTTTCTGTTATCAAAGCTTTGGATGGTGTTTGACTCCATGACTTCAGTTGTGTAATTCACCCTCTTGCAGGCTTCTGCTTGTATTAAATACTAATTGAAAAAAGAAAAAGAAAGAAAAATCAATTACGAACATAATTCGAAAACAGCATGAGCTGCATGATACTACTATTTTTCTGCTCAGATGCATTCCCGTCACTCTTCTGACTTCCTTTGAAACAAGTCTTTTTTTGTCAGAATAGATTTTTTACATTTGTAAGTTACCACCCACAGGCCCTGGCTTAAAGGGCTTAATGGAAACCTCTCTGAAGACTCTGGCCGAGCCTCAAGAAACAAAGACATTTCTGAACAGCATAATGTGTTGATATAGACTTCGACTGAAAAGAAACCCCAAAAACAAACAAACTACTGGCACTGTCTCCATTAAAAAGGGGATTATATACTGTGTGATGGCATGACTGTGAGTTTCTGTGTCTGTGTAATGGATTTAGCCTAATGATGCCCCTCTTGTCCAAAAGAGGGATTATTCCGAGGGCAGAACAGTGAACACAGTCCAGCGGATAAACAATCCACAAAGTCCCACTGGGGTGAGAGGAAACAAAAGATCAATGAAAAGCATCAGGGAGGGGACGTATACCCTGTGTGTGTCGTATATAAGTTACTGTATATACTATATTTGTCCCACCGGAGTTTCATAAGGACACTAAAAGTTTTTACTCAACATAAAAGGTCTTTAACGTTTTGTTTTGGTACACGCACGCGCGTGTTTTTCACGTGGTTTGACTTCTCACTGACCAAACCTTCTTGGTTGTTCTAATTTCTTTTTTGCAGCGGTCCAGTCTCTCAACAACCTGAACGACCAGATCGTTCAGTTCATGGTGACCAGACCTTGTAGCCTGGCGGACGAGGATGAGACCTTCATACCGGGAGAGAGGGACACCTTGAGGAAGTCCATGACCCTGATGAGACACCTGCTCATGGACGCTCAGGTACCGCCCCCACAGTCTCAACGGGGTCAAAAGTAACTCAGTGGACGCTCATACCTCGGACCAAAGTTGTTTCTGAAGAGAAATAAATGAATAAAAACCACTGTTCAGACAGAGGAGAGATGCTGCTGCGGGATGGAGAACCAATTACTGATAGATAACAGGCTTCTTGTTGCACACAGCAGGAGGAGTCAAGTGTAACGAGAGGAATTATCCCCAATTATCTCAACCTCAGACACAGTTCATGTTTTAGAAGCACAATCTTTTTTTTCAACAAAGGATCTTTAGAGAAAACTAGTGAGTCTGGTGAAGCTCAGCAGTAGATGAACTTGAATTTAAGTGGTTTAGTGCTTTGATCAGTTACTGTACCTTTCAGTTGTTGTGTCAGCCTTGAGCCAATAGACAGATGAGCGCGTGCAGATGTTTTTATTGTTGTGTCATGCATCTATGCCCAGCTCTATAATGTTCAAAAAAAAGTCCAATAAGTAGAAGACCAACTTCAAAAAATGTCACAACCAAATTTCCAGAACTTCATTGCCAACAACAAAAGTCATGAAGCTGCCAAAACATTTATTACTGGAAAAATGGTGTAAATATCAGTTTAATGTCTTGCCTCTTTAGTCAAAACTAGTAAATCTAATGTCAATCAAAATGAAACAGCCATTCGTCTGAACACCAGCATGTGTTTTGCTGAACCATTCAAGTCCAACACTGAACTACACCTGACAGGTTGAATGTGCGGCACATTTATCCAGTCAGATCTAGTTTAGCTTCACATTTTCAACAGAAGAGTTTCTAAATAAATAAGCCACACACTTAATTTATTGCCTTTTGGAAATGAAATAAATATAATACAAATTAAAGGTAACATAGATAGTAAAACAATGAAAATACACATAATTCAAAATTTTAAAAAATCTATAATTTTCTTGTCCCGGCAACATTTTCTGGAAGTTTGAAGGAGAGGAACTTAAGACCTCGTAGTTTCTAAAATCCTGACGACGGCCCTGGATGGCACGACGACAGATTAGACTGCACCTTTTCATTTGTCAACCTTGTTTCTCCTCATCAGCTGAGCACTAATGGTCAACTATTCCCACCACTGTGTCTGATGTAAATTTATCTTTTGCATCAGACAGACACGTTACTTCTTTCCGCAGTACGTCAGTGTGACTTGCTTATGACTTTGAAGTAATGAAACCTTCGCCCTGGCCTGCAGCAGAATCAGTGCAACGCGGTGAAAACCACTGACGATTGAACTTGGGAGCATCTTTCTGTTAATCCTTGGGATTCATGAACGGGAAATGTTTGCTTCTTTTTCTTGGGTAAAAATGTTCATACAAATATCCCTGCTCTCCCTCTCTGCCCCGCTGCAGATGAGGCAATAATTCATCCTAACAGTTTTGTAACGTTTGTTCCTTTTATTTATTTTCCCTCAACATTTTGATGAATGTCGGATGAGTCTCGACACAGTGATGCATTCGCGTCATCTATTAGCACCAACGCAGACCTGCATGATGGATTCCGACTCCCCCTGCCATTCTCCCGGAGATATTTTTCCCATCGCTGTGTCATTGATTAAAGGGAAGGTAATTCAGCAAAAGGCCGTTGCTTTCACCTCAGCTCAGTCGTATGCAAGGTGGAGTGAAAGATTGTTAGCCCGCAGTCAGATTTCTTTTCTTTTTTTGTCACGTCAGGAATATAGCGTTGGGAGGTTGATGGATGAGTGGGAACCTCAGCCGCGGATGGAGCGCAGATTATCTCCCCGAGTAGTTGTACCTGGAAAAAAAGGAAAAAAAGTTTGCCAGTAGTTCATTGTTAAGTGATGCGCTCAGACACCAGTCAGCATGAGAGATTTCTCTGCCTGTCGGCCTCGTTTGTGGCAGACGCTGCACCTACAACCTTAACACATTCTCCACCTTTCTTTCCCCTCGAAGGAGTGTCAGACGGAGGCCTCCGTCAGCTGGGGGCTTGCTGCCGTGAACTGTCAGAGGACAAAACCGATCGCCAGGGGATGCTGGCATGTGAATGACAGTTGCCATAGCGATATGTTCGTTTTTTTTTCCATCAAGGCTGCGACCGATTCCAAAAACATTCTTTGTTTCCAAACTGCCGGCTTTGCCCCAGATCCATGTTAAGTTCACTCACACCAGACAATACGCATGCAGAACGTGACTGAAATTTGATTGTGCTGTCAACGGTGACTATTATCCACAGTGCTATGCTGCACAAAGGAAATTAACGAGTTCTTCCCAACTAAAGAAAAGTTTGTTTTTAGCGGCGTTAATCAAAGTCACAGTTTGATTAACATCTGACAATCTCGTTCACATTTTGTGTGATATCCTGTAGTTTAAAATGGTATTTATAGTGTATACTACATGTAGACATGGATTTTAACCTTTCTGCCAACACGTTCCACGCAAAAGAAATTCACAGCATCAGTAGTTTCAGCAAATGCCCCTGAAATTAAATACGCATGTCATCTTAACGAAACATCTGACTTTAAGAAGGGAGATCCCCGTTCCCATTACACGCTGCAGGTCAACATTAAGTTAACCACATCATTATTATTGTGACCGAAACTACTAATAAGTATTTTTTGTTAATCAAACCAGATCCTCTCCTAAACAATGGCATTATCATATTGTCAAACTGGTACATTTTTCAACTGTTGCTTGTTCTAATGGTCAAAGACAGAAAACTGTTGCTGTCTCACTTCATCAGAAAATGTGGCAATTTTGAAATGTTTAAGCTGGACGAATCATTTCTGCCTTCTTACTTCACTGAGTTAGTTACTTGCAGATGTTGAAAGCTAAACCTAATTCTGCACATTTTATACTAGATTCATTTGATATGCTCCCCCTGGTCTCTACTTAAGTCCCCGGATCTGATCAGCAGGATTTAACTTTCAGGCTCTCGGTCATCGAACAGGCAACAATAGACAGACAAAATAATTGTGGCCATGTCGCGCATCAGATTTCTTTGACCTTCGCGTCTCAGAGGTTAAAGTCAAGAGTGATATCATCCTGGGTAGAAGAGCTCGGCTCATCCAGAGCGGTTTGTATTGATGGATAGTGTAGTTTCTGCTGTCAAATGGAATATGAAATTAGTCCGGCCCACATTTCACTTCTTCTCATTTTCTCTTCTGGTCTCCTGTTTCAAAGTGCTGCTCTCCAGCTGTTCAAGCAAGGAGACTTACCGCCGCCGCCAGTGGTGTGTAGAGACTTTAACTGCTGAATAAGAAGAATAAAGAACTATTTCTGCCAGTTAAGAAACCTCAATGGTTTTCTATATTATTTGCATTTCCTGACACCAAATGATTTAGTTTTTGCCTGTGGACGTCTCAGCAGAGGCATCACCGCCGTCACCTGATGAATTCGGCATTAAAATTTCAAGTCCACGGCCACTAAAAGGCAGAAAATTAATTTAGAGGGGATTTGAATAGTTTCTCTTTGAATGCTGTCCCAGACTTGATTGCCTCATTTGTCATTTGCACGGATGAATTATTTATGTTCCTGTTGCTGTGCCGGGGTGACTAATCAAATGCTTTTCAGTGGGAGGGGAAGCTGTGAATTAATGTAGTGGAACGTTGCACCGCATTAGGCACTTTGGTCGAGGAGTCAGCAGGGCTACAATAGGGGCCTGATGATGGCGAGACACTGCTCGACTTAATTCTTAAAAAAGAATGCCAAGAAATAACTGTCAATTCAATTTAAAGTGTGAATCATCTCCTGGTCCCGAGAGTGTGGATCAGTTCAGAACTAAAACTCATGTGCAGGTTCGCAACGACAAACACAGCAGCATCTCAAAAAGTCGCTTTGTACGTCTGAACAAAGAGGAATAATTTATCTGCCGGTGGATTTCAACCGTCTCACCGGAGAATAACTGATTCCTCGATTGTGAGCACCATGTTACTTTAGATTAGACAACATGAACTCATTCAAAGTTTGAGAGAATTAAATCTAAGTTCACATTAGCATTTCACTTCCAAGTGCCACTGTGGCCAGGACAGTGCAGCCTCTGAGCTGCCAGCATGGCCATGGCAACTTCCAATTCTAGTCACGTGAAAACCAACCTGTTTCTTTAAATTCACACTTACAACTTATACTTTACAGTTTATCTTTGCCATTTCCCTTTGTAGCCCCACAGTCTTTATGTTTTTTGTAATCATATGCAAGTAAGGCAGACCAATAAGCTGCCAAGTTCAGTCATTTCAATCACAATGTTGGCAGGATCTGCCTCAATTCATTATTGACTAGAGAAGAATTAAAGGAGCGATATGAGCTGGAGTCCAGGGTAAAATAGATTGGGAGGCGAGATTAATGATGCCGTGAGGTTTTGGACTATCCTGCAATTGTTCGTGAGAGATCTGTGGATGTGTTCAAATCTGGTCACTTAATGAACTAATAGACTATTTGACGCAGAGAGAAAGAGATGACGAGATACAGTGAGGGGGAAAAAAAGAGGACAAAAGATCCAGAGCTCGCTGCAGAAGTGTCGCTCCATCCTGAAATTGATCCGGGATTTCTGTAATTTCTATTCAGCCATTTTGAGTCTCACATGCCTGCAGGAAAAGTGGGTTATCATTTATGAGATCCTCTTTGTGTGAGGCTGCCTTTGTTCTCTTAAGTATCTTTGGATGTTTGAACACAAAGACACTCATACTCACCAAATCTGTCTGAGGAGCTTTCATCTCACGTCTCGTTTTTAAGATTTTGAGATTCTTTCCTCTGACCCTATTGTATGGTAATCAGTCCTCCCTTAATTCTTTGCATCTATTTCAGTATGACGTCCATTTGTGTGACGGTGCGAGCTGAAGTGGGCTGGACTTCAAAGAGCTGGGGTTGCTCTTTTCTTAACAATTGCCGTTTCAACCCGCATTTGTCTTTCACCAGTTTCCATGTTTCTACCCCCTCAAACACCAGGGGAACAAAAAGATTAATGGCTACACATAAAACTGTGTAGGAGCAGACTGCAGAGACAATTTTAAAGCACATCTGTCACAGCTGATGATTTGGCAAACCTCAGCGCAGGAACAAAGTGACATTGTAAATTTATATATTCTGATATGGCATGACAGATTAGATTGTTTTTTTCAAGTGCCCTTAAGCAAACACATTCATTCTTCATATTGTTTGCCAACCCTGTCACATTATTGAACACACTCAGTTATCGCTTATCCAATCAAACAAAAGCTATTTTTGTATAAATTAAGACGTATTGTTCAGTGGATCAAACTTTCTCACTGTGGCTATTTTAAGGCGACGACGTGGCCGCCGTCAGGTGAAGTGATGCATGGCAGATCGTGAGACTGCATCATCTTTCATCCTCTGCAGAAGCCCTGTCTGTTGACGTGGTTCAGGGTGTTTAAATCTGGTGTGTTTTGGGGGGGGTGCACGTTTCTATGGAAACCCGGAGCACTGTCACAAAGCTGGATCTGGATCACCGTGCGCATCTTTCTGCAGATCAAAGGTGTCCACCTCAATCTCAGAGAGAGTTCGGGTGATTCGAGGAGGGCCCCGCTCCTTGTCAATCTCTCCTTGAGTGACAGACGTGTGCCAAGTGTCGAGGATTGCTTTGCGGTTGGCAAAGAATAACACAAAGGTCCTGGGGAGATTTTCGCCGCAGATATGTGAACCCACCTTTGAGTTTATGCTGCTTTTACTCATTCGGGAAAAAAAGGAAGCTCCTCAGACTGATCCATCCGTCAGCTGCACTGCTCATTTTTTTTGGAGGGTGCATCGTGGACAGTCTATCACAAGGCTATCAACCATTTGCCGTTACACTAATGGGCAATCTGGAGTCTCCAATTAACATATGTAGCTGGAGAAAACTTCACACAGGCACGCAGAGATCATGCAAACCCCAACTGGTTTGAACCCAGAACCATCTGGCCGTGAGGAAACCGTACTCACCACTGCACCTCTGTGCCAATTGCAAACTAATCCACTGGTCCATTATTTCACATCAGTCTTAGGTGAGCAGCTACCTCCTGCTGCTGTCTGAGTCGCCTCCACAGGACTGGAACCTGAATAATTCATGAAAAGCGACATTGGTAGCGACATTGGTATGGCTTTTGTTTTGCTTATCTCAATGTTCTCCAAATGTCAGCTCGGCCTCCTCATCGAAGTTATTTTAGTCGTTGTCCACTTCGTCCTGTTTACTTTTAAGTTTTCCTGCACAACCCTTCATCAAAGGGAAAAATTTCGACCGAGGCGAAAGAGTGTGGAATCAAAGATGGCATGGTTGTTATCAAAGCCACTGGGTTCCCCGTTGACCTTAGACGAGATTTAAATGCTCCCTGCCTCCACAGCGCGAGCGGTGGTGCAGGAAATATAAATGACTCTCCTCTCTATCTGATTCCCTGCCAGAAGCAATCGCTCTGAGGAGTTGGGCCGGGCAGGCATCTGGCCCAGAGTGGCTTCACACCCCTCTATTTCTTTTATGGTTTTTAAAAATGCTTTTTGACCAACACACACTTCTCAGTGTTGTGATTTGACCACTGCACTTTCAGTTTTACAGTCTTGGAGCTGTGTTACAGTTCTCACGTGCCTTTGATAATTAGGGAGCAAGCAAGTTTCGACAGTGTTTTAGTTTTTGTTCTGTGTGTTCACATTATTTATCTTTCAGACACTTGAAAATTTGAATTACAGACATACCATACTTAAAGCTGGATGCATTTAAAAAAAAAAAAAAGGAATTATACACTTTTGTTTTCAAATGAAGATGTGATCAATGCTTTCCATTTTAAATTTATTCAGGTTGAGATCTCAGTAGATTATTTTCCAAATCTCTATCTATAGTCTGTCGGTCTACTACTTTCCTTCCAATATAGTCGTTACTGACTTTGACAGGAACATGAAATCAAAAAGTCACATTTATAGTTATCTTATAGAGTAGTTTGAGATAAAAATTGTATAAAGATATAGATACGAATTACAGAGAGGGGGCTCTCAAAGATGTTGTATACAGCAGTAATACATTATTGCGATTACTCAATTTAATAATAGAAATTCAAAGAGTTTTCTCACTCTTTATTTAATTGTATGTTAAAGCCATGATCACAAAATACAGTAATCTAATAGAGAAAACAATCTAATACAGAGAATCAATACATGAGATCACATCATATGGATCGCAAATATTTTCCCCTCTAATTATAATCATCTAATCTATATAGCGTTCATGCTCTGCCACCTCACAATCTTGTAATCTGGTCCTGTAATCTGGAGTAATATAATTAAACGGAGAGGCTATCTGCCTTTAATCTCAGCGCGTATATTAGGCTCAAAGTGTTCGGTGTTACAGACCACCAGGCCTCAGTGCCGGAGCTCAGGATTACTCTCTTTTGCCTGTTATTGCTCCTGTCTCAGGAGTCCAGTCTGCTGTGCTGTCCTGAGAAGAGCACACCGACCAGGTGGACATTGTTCTTCCATGAGATCAGGTCAAACAGCTAAAATCCAGCGGAGTAGATGAGATTTTGTTGTGTTTTCTAAGATTATTTTGTGTATTTTACCAAATTGTTCTTATTAATCCCTGAGTAGTTTTAAACCCTGAGTTTTTTCTCAGATTTCATTCATACACCTCTATCTTTGGATGATTAATTCTGGACAATAAAAGCATCATATGGAGGCATTTTAAAAAAATGTTATTTGACATATTTCATGTTGAATAATATATAATAATATTGGAGTCATTTTACATATCTTTATACTTTCCTTTGGTCAATGTCAAAACGGTGAATGCGTGCCTGGATTGTATGGTTTTATTTTCCACGTAGTTCAGTTCTGGTAAGGGTTTGCTGTGAGGACAAGAAACAATCATCTAAATAAGACATTAGTCTTAGAAATGTTAGGGTGATGAGCATTTGTATCATGAAGCAGACGGAGTGAGGCAGATTGCTGCGTCAGAATTAGGTTGACGACATTTGATTCTTGCACATTCTCGCGAAATGTCAGTATAGAAACATGCAAAATAGATCCAGCATGATGAAATTTTTTTTTTAACCTTTCCAAGAAAGTAAGACTTCAGGCTGCAATATCAGACTAAATAACTGGTTTGGATGAACATTTTCAGCAATACTGAGCAGGTCAAGAGAAGGTGGATCATATTCTCGTATAGTGCCATGCAGAGTATCTTATCTTCATGTGTAGTATCAATCCATATTTTCTTGTTGAAGAAAAGTCTTACTCTGTATCATAAAGTAAATGTGTGAGTGAGTGTACACAATTCAGTTACTTAAATGCAGTACTAGGTAAAACCTACACATAATCTTAAACGATTCCCTACATTTAGAGACCCCACGGTGACACCTGAAGTATAAATGTGGACGGAAATGCTTGAATCTCTGGATATTCTCCATTAGTCTCTCATGTATGGTTCATTTAAATGTGTTTACTCTTGCTCTGGATGGACAATGCTGTATATATCAGGCTTAGCTCAGTCCTAATCCACATGCTGCTCAGTCATTCCATTATTGCTCGTATATTAACACTCCACCGCTGCCTCTCATCCCTCCCTGCGGGGACCAGAACCAGGACATGATAGATTCATAAAGAGGCCACAAACATTGGAACCGAAGGTTCAGCTGAGGAAGCACATCAAAGTGTAAATGCAGTAAATAGGATCCTCTGGATTTTGTCAATCACAAATCCACATCATGAAAACCTAATTTTAAGTATGTTCCCAAAAGCCTGTTATTAAAATAGAAGCAGCTGGTTTGATGGTGCTGTGTACGTCTTCTTGTGTAATGAATAATTCTCTTAATGTGCTATTTTGATCTATTCCAGTCTTGTTAATTTTCCTAATTACGATTGCAACTGCTCTCCTCAAACTCTGAATCTTTTTAAATTATCCTACCGTTCTTCATGTATAAATTTGTTGGTGTGTGGTGCTGGCTGGTTGCAGCACTCTGCTCTGCCTGGATGCTCCACTTATTGCATTTTCGACTGCTTCAGTGAGGACGCATTTCCAGGGATCTCAGCTGAAAGCCCATCAGCATGCATAATCATGTATCGCCTAATACCGCCGTCGCCAGATTACTGAATCTTAAATTTTCTTTTACAATTCTCTGGAGAGCCATTCTGCTGTCATGAATCCTGGTGAATATTTTTTGGTGAGCAGATGGTATTTTAATGAACTCCGCAGAAGATGGTTTAATGTGATGCTTGTCCTCTCGCAACCCTGAAATAAAACTGCCAGACAGGTGCTTTTGAAAATAGCTATAATTGTTATTATTTGGAGGCAAGGTGATGCTCAGTGTGAAATGTTAATTACACAGGGAGTCACATTTGAGGTTTAAACTGGCTTGATTTCATCACGTAAAGATAAGTACAATCGTCACGAACAACATTAGGATCTACAATGTGAGCAATATTTCCTCATCTGTGTGGCAGAAAACATAAAAGTTGTATGCAAATCACACTGTTCTGAGCTCCCAGGGTGCTACATAATGTACCATGCATCCCTGTTTCTATTTGTCATCAGAAGTTTCAAGTTACTTTTTCTTGACATCAATATTTTTATTACAATTTTTTTTTCTGCAAAATGAGGCTCAGTTGGATTTAACAAAAAATATAACTGAAAAAGGGAATCAGCTCTATGATGGGGTATTAGGCCCATTGGAGGTTGATCCAACCATGCAAAGTGAACAGATTCCTTCACAAAAAAGTTTTTGTAATCTTTTTTTTTTCTTGCATCAAATTTGATTACCACATACTTCCCTCCATATTACTACGCAGAGTGACACCACATTATATGTCCCAATAAGTGTGGTGCCACAGATGTATCCTTTTTATAATGTCTGGCTTTGCCAAAATTACAAATTGTATGTCCAAAAATGTTTTGCAGCAGAAAGATGCCAAATGAGAGGCAATTATGATAACCTCCTTTGGCCCCCAGCACTAGCAACATTAATAATCTCTCATCTAGTCTGGGTGCTTTATCCAATAATGTCCAAAAGGACTAAAGTGGTGCAGTCCTGCATTGCCCAACTGAGACATCGAGCCCAAAACAAGTCAAATCTTTATATCTCCTAGTGAGCCTGGTGGCTGCTCTTGCAGGGTGCTACTAGTGATTTCAAATTCCCGACTTGTCGCTAAAGGTGATTGAGCCTTTGCTGATGAACATAGTGGAGCATCTAGAAGCTCATGAACCAGATAGTTCCCTCAGGAGTTGATCAAGAAGCAAAAAACAAAGCTAAATAATGAATATAGTATATACATCTGTACATTTGCCAAACATACCTCCAGATGAACGCTAATATTGCTCCTTAACTGCTGCATGTGCAATAAGTAACTGATTGCTAACGAGTTCACCACATAATCTAAGGTTATGTGGCCAAAGAACATCAATCATTGCAGGTTTAACCTGAGAACAATTTTTTGTTAAGATGATTCAAGCGTTTTGGTAATTTGTCCCAACAACATCTTGAACTCTAGGTGCTAAACCTCATCTCTGTTGAATAATAATCCAGGCAGCAGTTGAAAAAAAACATTTATGGCATTACAATTTACACACTATAACATTATGATGACAGAACCTTAACAACAACTCTGCTATTCTATGAATATTATACAGGTTTTGCAAATATGTAATAGCTGTTATTTTGCAGTAAAATACACTTTACAACATGTTCCATCACCGTATTTCAATTATAAGTGACATTAGAATGAGGATACATGTTTCAGAATGTGTAATGGGTTGAGAATGTGTGCGACTGCAAACGGGGTGTACCAAATGTTCAGCCTCTCTACGTAATCTGTGGTCTACGTATATTTGGACAACGGACGTCTCCTCGGGGAGAAACAGAATGACCATTAAGCTTTCAAAGGCTTGTGTGATGAAAGGTGGTTTTTCGGTCTCGAAGAAGTCAAAGTCCAACAAACTCTAACGTGATTGTAATCCTCTGTAAACAGATTGAGGCTTTAAGCTACGTGGTCGACAAATGCCGATATTCGTCCTCCTCCTTTCTGCTTCACTCCCTTTATGATGTCATCTGACTGTGTCAAGAAAATTACAACTGGAAATACTGAAGTCACTGAGGCACAAAAGCCACACAGGGACATATGTCTGCAAGGAAAGTTCTTGGATGTTTCATCATTTTCCTTTATCCATCATACTAATGATACTTTGGTAATTAGTTTGCCCACATGCAATTTTTTTTTAGAAACAGCAATGAACATTACATTGTTTTGCTTCCCGTGGATTTTAGCATTAATATGCTGTTATAATCCCTTTCAAGAGCTCAACTCCCTGAGCTAGACAAGTTTTGGATTCAGACAAACTAATTTAGCATGCAGATTAATGCAGCTCCAAACTCCTGCTGGAGCCGGCGTGTTAAACGCATTTACATCACATATATTTGCAATTAGAATACGTTGGAGCCCTTAAGTATAAAACATAAAACCAAAATAGCTCATCGGGACGTTTGTCTCTTTAAACTCGTTTGCGTAAGTTCTTCACCCTTTTGCACTTAAGCATACAGTTGTATACGCTTTAACTGAAGCTATGGTCTAAAACAGGGTTTTCAGTCTGGAAAATAAAACCTCCTCTTGCGTCAGTTATGTTCATGGATGAGTCAGCCATATTGCTCTAATCAAAATAATCAAAGTCCTGCTGTCAGGTTGGCACTTCTGCAGCGCTGTTGTGGCTTACGTTTAATTGCTTTTGCATTTTAATGCTTGCGACATTTCACTGTGTGCATATGTATGCGAGTGTGTGTGTGTGTGTGTGTGTGTGTGTGTGTGTGTGTGTGTGTGTGTGTGTGTGTGTGTGTGTGTGTGTGTGTGTGTGTGTGTGTGTGTGTGTGTGTGTGTGTGTGTGTGTGTGTGTGTGTGTGTGTTTGTGTGTGTGTGTGTGTGTGTGTGTGTGTCTCCATGCAGAACAGTATGCAAAGTCTAGAATACTCTGGGAGTCTGTCCCGGTCTGGTCATCAGTGTTCCTTTTTACTGACTCCACTGCACGCTTGAACGTCTTTCAATTTAGTCGTTCTGATAACTCGGCTCTCGCTCGCAGAGATAAATGCTGAAATATAATAAATGACTTCGCAACTTCACATGTTTTGGCTCGACCCTCGTGTCTCTCTCTCTCACTGTCTCCGTGCCCTTCCATTTCTCTGCCTTATTTATTTTTCTCTTCCTTTCCCTTGTCGTTCAATTTTCAACATGATCCAACAAATTCCATATCTTGTACTATTAGCTTTAATCAATACAGAATGTATTACTGAGCACATGGTGACTTGTATTTCTTGGGATCAGCTCTGAATTATCTTGTTGCAACAGCTCTGTTATTATGTTGTATTTATTTTGAATATTATTTGTCATCTTATGCAAAAAAAATTGCGAAAATTAGTGAGGCAGTAATTGTTTCCACGGCTTGCAATAATGGTTTTTAGATAAGAAGCAGAGGAGGAAGACGTGATGAAAATGGAAGCGGCGTGCGACGTATTAACGTGCATACAAAGCAGCTGCACGAGGACGGCGATAAGGCGGTGATGGAGTGATCATTGTCTCTGGTGTTGCTATTCTTTGGAACCGTCCTCTGGAGTGGGAACACACGATAGTGAGATGAGTCTCTTAATCAATAGACTCTGCAGACGTGCCTTTACACACACCAACAAGGGGGGATAAGCTCCTTATCAATACACTACTGAAGCAGCTCTTCGCCAGATATGGATTAATATATCCTCAGTACTGCACGGCTGTTTCCTTTTTTTCTTTTCTTTGCTAAACCTGTCTGTCAGTTATTTGCCCTCGGTGCTACAGTAATCCTGGCTGTTGTCGTAGCTAAAGCTCCCTGTGTTCTCGCTGCAGACTGCAGTGGCATCTGTTACTGTATGCTGGTCACTAGATTCAGTCACTTAAAGGAATAGTTTGACATTTTGGGAAAATACGGCCGATGAAAATTTGATGAGAAGATCCAAAATCACTCATGTGTCTTTACATTTTGTGTGAATAAATGAAATGTAATGTGTTTGTTTGTCAGCTGTAGAGTTGCTGGTGGTGGTTTTCATCACTCCTAGACCGAGCCAAGCTACAGCAGCTGTTTACCCATTCTCCTAGTCTGTGTGCCGAGCTAAAGCTGCTGGCTGGAGTTGTCAATCCTCTCATCTGCCTTCCAATAAGTTTTTCCAAAAAAGTCAAACTATCACTTTAACAGATCTCCCTCTTCTTCCATTAATGGAAGATTAATTCTATAGCCTCCCTATATCTCCCAAACTCTCTGCTATTCACCAGAAAAGGCCAGACAGCCCTGCCACTTCCTCTCTCTGTCCACGGCTTGCCCCATTGTCTTCTGGAGGTGTGCTCTTAGCTGCTCTCAGCAGCCCGCCATGATTAGCCACTAAATAACTAAACATATATCATAAATCAAAGGGGAGAGCTCCTGTCAGGGGGATTTCCACTGCAGTTTCCCTCCGAAAACCACTCGGTTGCTCTGAGAAAAGAGAGAGAGAGGGAGAGAGAGAAAGATGGATGGAGGAACGGTTGGCACTGAATGAGTTTCTCCGTGTGGTGGAGAAAATGTTTTACCTGGAGAGACGTCCCCTTGTAGCGTTAACCAGAGGCAGCTCTTTTGCTCTGTTGAACACCGGGTCGATAATTATAACCTGTTGCTTGGGTGCTATAGGATCAAGACTGTGATGAAGCTGTGACTCACTGCCCCCAAATGACTCCACGTTACATGGATTCATTCAAACAACGACGTTTATAACACTGTCAGCCATCTTTCATCTTTCTCAACCCTCCTCCGTGAAGCTATACAGGAATATCTCCAAGTCATTCAACATGTGCCTCCTGCAGAAGACCGCGCAGAACAATGACAGGGGTGAGGATCCCAATTAGATTGTCGGGCGTTTCGTGCGAATGATACACCTCCCGTATCAACGCTGCCCCAGTTTGTGATCTCGCCATGATCTGCGTTGTCATCGGAGATGACTGCAACGGTCAGCTCTGCATCTTATCATATTCAGGTCTAATGAGAAACGTATGACGGGGTCAGAGTGGGGGTTGAGCAGAAATAAAGAGCTGAGGCCCTACAGCAATGAAATTGTGGGGACCACAGGCAGAACAAGCAATGACAGCAATCGGCCAGCAGAGAGCAGGATTAAGATCGTGTGGAAACGAGGCAAGAGGGAAAGGGGGGGCGGGGGCACAGTGTAGGAATGTCCTTTTTTTCTGTTTGATTCTCCATCATCAGACGTATGGCTCCCCGATTCCAGGGGTCTTGAAGTTCATCATAGCCACCCAAACCCCCACCGTATCCCCCTCGTCCTTGCATCCCCTCTCCCTTTGATTCCCCCTGAGACCAGCAGACAAGCCTTTATCTCGATACTCATCGCAGCCTCTGGCACCGCATCTCATCCGCGAACCCTGTCGACGGTTATCTCCAAGTGGAGTGGCTGTCAAACTGTTTATTATCATCGGACTGTGAGGGACGGGAGAGGGACATGGCCGCAAGGCGCTGGGGTGGAACCTCGGATGTGCTCTGGGGTGACACGCACGTGTGGTGACTTTGACAGCAGAAAATAGGTGCTCCTCTCCGGGTCTTATCTGAGCCTCCATAGACCAGTTTCACGGATCAGAGTTTATCTCTGGGCCCAAATTTTAATCCACGGGAGGAGACGAGGAGCTGCTTTTTACTCTGCAACCTGTTGATAGCATTCTGCTGAGGGTTTGAACGAGCATTCAGTGGCTCAAATGTAAATGGTAAATGCACTGTATTTATCTCGAGCTTATATTTATTATTTTCACGCACACATTCAAACACATCTCCTGTGTGTCTTTCTGGCCATACAGGGGTGGTAGCAGATACGTAAAAAATGAACATTAATCTCGTGTTGTGTTTCTGAATCTTCGACCAAAATCACTTTCTTTTTAGTTCCGGCTGCGGTGTCTCTGCCAACCCATGTGGCAAACATCAGGACCTTTCTTTCTGTCCACCGTGTGGTGCTGAGCAGGTAGTGTACGCTGTGCTTATTGGAGCGTTTTTCGCCATGGCTGAAAAGCGACACAGTTGAAAGCAGTGAAAGTGAACCTACGAGTCGATGGCAGTGAACCCGAGATAATAAGTTAAGAGACGCTCATTAGAGCTGAAGGGAACTGCAGAGTCAAGTCGGGTGATAGATCTCTGTGGGTTTGTCACTACATGCAACACATGACACAACACATTTGACATTACATGTAATCTTGTGTCCCAATGCTCATGTGAAGATGCCGTTTATAGGAGCTTTAATTTATGCCGTGTGGTGAAACCAAAGAAACAATTTTCACACAAAAGGGTGTTAACTAACTGGCTTACTAGCTCACGGAGCAAGAGCACTGTAAAGAGGAAGTGAAGGGCAGCGAGAGAAAGAGAAAAAGCCAAAATACAAAGATGAAGAGTTGAGTTTCCGCTCTCTGTCATTTACTGTTTACTCCATCAGTGCCCCTCTCTCTCTGTGTCACCATTTGGAGCCAAGGGTTTTCTCTCACCATCGCTTGCACAGACATAAATAGCCAATTTTCACTTCCAGCTGTGACATTTGCATTTGGTAAATCTGCATCCTGCGCAGCGAACTGTGCGACAGAAACTCAGCTTTGTGTATTTTTTAACAGCTTATTTTCTATTCACTGGCAGTCAAGCAGTGCATGCTGACTTTTTTCTATTTAGACAATGCAAATGCTGCTTATAATAACACAGCACACACTCTTTCTTTTAAGAAATAGATGAATCAAGCTTCTTATCTCATTTATACGTTGCATACATATGTGTGTCAGTGTTGCCTCATTGCTTTAGAAAACCAGTCTTTTATTTGATTCAAATGACAAAGATTTTTTGTCTGAAGTTTCTTGTTTTTCACAAATTCTGGCAAAAGAAATCAAGAGTGAGTAGCACGAAAAGGTGCTCAAACTCTTCTTCTCAATTCTTTTCAATTCTTCTGTTTTCCCTCTATTTCACTTACATGCTCGCACACACACACACACGCACGCACGCGCACACATACAGACACACACGCACACTGCACTGACCTTGAATGGACAGAAGTAAAATCCAAATGCAGTTGCTAATCAACCCTCGTACAAGTAAAGAATCAAAACTCAATTTTTTAGTTTTCAGGATAAATTGTCCTGAAAGCTGCTGTTTTCTTTCAGTCGAAACATTTTGACATGCATGGATTTAGAAATCCGGAACTACAGTCTGTGAGAGTTTAGATTCAGAGCAGGTCTGCATTGCGTTGAGGCTGAGACACACTTTCTAAAGTGTCTGCCTGAAATATATAAACAGCCACTATGTTAGCAGCATGCTGTAATGCAGCCCTCCAGAGATGAACATGTTATGTTTTTAGTCAATTATTTTAGTCGTGTGTCGACATTTCATTCGACTAAAACCGGACACTTAAGTCTCATCAAAGAAAAACATTGTGGTCTAGTTTAAGTTGACAAAAGCACTTGACATTTTAGTCAAACTTTAGCAAACTGTTTTCAACTTAAGGTTTCATCCAAATAATTTCAACAGATCAGTCTTGAAAGATGCAACAACTTTAGTGAGACCAATGCAATCGATCTAATTCACTTTCAGTGGGAATAAATTCATATTGGCAGAGAGTCTAATAAATAATGACACAATCCAATCAAACTAAGCGAAAATGTTTGTTTTCTTTTTAATTTCAAGCTAGCGTGTTAGCGACATGTTAATTTTAAATGGTAATAATTTGGTATGTAAGTGTTGTGTTTACATCTTTTCTCAAAAGTGGCCCAAAAAACACAGATTTAAGGGATTCATACCATTACAAAGTATGAAATGTTAATCTATTCTTGTGCTAATGGTCATTTGAATTAAAAAGGTTGTGGTTATGTGGAATCAGAAAGGAGTGGACATGTGAACATTAAATGCATAGGCACCATTTTCTGACTGTGGTATCAGTAGGCTAGATGGCTGATAGTTCCTATCCTCTAACTCATCTATCCCTGCTTCAGTCGCAGGGGACAGACGCAACATGAAAGCTCTCAAGATGCTTTTGGAGCCTGCAGTACTGTATGTGCTCGCTCGTGGGATTTTCTTTCAAGGCCACCCACCTGGTTGTACCGCATGTCTTGATTTCAACGACGCATTCCGGCACCAAATGGCGGTCTGAGAGTCAAGTGTTTGCTGGCGCCCTGATGGATCTTCCTAAATTTCAAATCATTACCCAGTTGAAAATGACTCACTGAAATATGGTTCCTGATTTCTTCATCGGTCAAGTATGCATATACCCAGTGATGACAATAAAATGAGGCTTTAATAACAATCACCAGAGCACAACTTCTATTTTTTCCCCTCCTAGTTTGAGATTTAAACCTTCTCCTAATTTCTAATGTTACACCATCCCCATTTCATTCCATTAAAACGATCCCATTCTCATACACTGTGACAGGATCTGGCTTTTTCCCATGGTAATTGATGGACATGAGTTAGTCTAGTGTGGATATTTTCCCAAGGCCCCTGATAAGAGCTGTATAAATAGTTGAGCAGAGCATTATATCACTGTATTATTGGGGAAAAAATGGAAATCCTTTCAGTGTGCGGAGGATTAGTCGATATTCAATTAACCCAGGCAGACAGTCATGGTGACTGTTTATCAATACCTCTTCTTAACGGCACACCCTCGGCACACTTGATTAAACTTCTCATTAATAGCCTCACACGTGAGCAAACTAACAACACAAACACTTCCAGGTTTGGAAAAGTGAGTCAAATCTATACAGGCACTGGTGAGCGAAACTGGTTATTTAACCTGTAGTGTCAACCTGTGCTAGTCTACTTGGACTGAAGTCCCAGTCTTAAGGTCTCTGCCATGGCCATACATGCGTCCATTCCAGTTGAGGAGACAGAGGAGGACTTTGTGTGTGTTGGGCACGCCATAATTATACATCCTCAAAGTATTTGTCTGGTTCTTGATGTGTATCTGGGACACATCCTGACCCATGACCCCAAAATCATTCATTTCCTCGCATTCCACAGTTGAGCTATAGGAGACAGAGCCTCCATACGCTTGTGGTTGTGGTTTCATATGAAGAACTTAGCTGTTTCATTTTTAGAGAGAGAAAAAAACAGTTGCAGTGGAATATCAGGAGCCCTCTGTGTAAAAGTAAGAAGTGGAGACAATCTTCATCCCCTGCGCTGTGTGACAGGCGACATTTGTGCTTTGCTAATCAGCCGCAAATCGGGGCCAGTGCACTAATCGGGGACAGTGATGTGACTGTCTAGACGATGATAATGATCGGCTAACGTGATGTGATCAAAGCTGCCAGTGCTGGTTTACATATTCTATAGTAACTGTAGCCTGATAATTGTCCTGTTTGTGGACCATTAGTGGCGAGTTGTGAACAGCAGAGAGGACAGATGGAGGAATCAGGAGAACAAACAGGAGAAGGACTGTCAGCATTCTATATATGGGCTGATGATACAGTAGGATAATCTGGGGCTGTGACCACAGATTCTTAACCATGTTAACATACAAGTTGACCACTTTTTTCTCAAAACCAATTGGGTTTACCCTAACCCTAACCCACGATAAATGAATTGATGTATTCATCTTGACTGCACATTGCATTAGCAAATAAGTTTGCAGGACATGGTAAACATTGTATCTACAAAACATCAGAATGTCAGCAATGCTATTGTGAGCAATTAAACAATCACAGATGTCAGTAAAATGTGAGAAAACATCTTATTCATATTGCACTTCTCAAAAAAAAGTTACAACATGCTGCACAAGTATATAAAAAACACACAATTAAAATCATATAAAAATGAATGAAGAAAATCTCTAAATGTTAGACAGAAATCTTTGCATGACCAACCAAAAAAAGAATAAAAACTAGAATTAGGTTGAATCAGGAAATCATATATGATAAAAGTAAGTTTTGAGCTTTTATTTAAAAGAAGCTCCTGATTCCGCCTGCCTTTACAATTCCCCAAGAAACAATGTTAGATATTCACTCAATTCCTTGTTTTGTTCTGTGTGTACTCTGTCCTATTTGGAAGTGTGATGTTTCACTTTGAGGGCATTATTTTTTCATGTTTAAAAATGCTTTCCCTCCAAACCCTGGCTCCTCTCTCAAATATTCCCCGCTCATGTGCAAATCTGCTCTTTGTGTTCCTGCACAAACGTCCTGTGCTTCAGTTTGAGTCCCCCTCCTCGCGCCCAGACTGCGTGTCATGCACTCACAAAACTCAGTTCAACTGCTTTCGCCCTTTGTGAAATGACCCTGTCACAATTCCCCAACCAGCGGGCGGCCAGATGTGACGATCGTACCAGACATTGACAGTCCAAAGTCCAAAGATATTAAATTTGCAATTATAAAAAAGTGATGAGAATGAAAAGCAAAAAATCCTTGAAAAAGTTGACAGCAGGATGTTGTGAATTAAAGGGGCAGCAAGCGGTTCTACAGCAATACACGTTTTGTAAAGATCAGGAAATATTTTCTCACCGTTTGTTAGCTGTCGCAAAAATCCACACAAAACTGCATGTATCATCACTCGTCAACACCTTAGTGCGTCGGACTCCCATACCCGAGGTCACGGGTGTCCCTGCCCCAGCAGTAAAATCACAACAACTACAAAGAGAGAAGCAATAGGCTCTTACTGCCCCTTTAAATAATTAATAATTTATCAAATTTGTTGTGGAGTTGCTGTTGAAATAATAATCAATCGATTGACTATTAATTTTCATTTCTTCCGTTATATCTGGAGCACACTGCTACAGACATCTATAATTGCCATATTATATATATATATATATTTTGAATCCTTATGTACCACTTTTCTGTCTGACAGTTGAGATTGAAAGGTTTAGTCTTGTCAGTGTTTACATGTGTAAGGAAGACAGATGTTGGATCATTGGTTTGTGAACATCTATTTTTGTAGCGTCGAGTTTACCATTTTGGGCCAGTCCCATGTTGCTGTTTTTTTGAAGCCAGAAGTACCCATATTTAGAGGAGTGGGGGGTGGGCCTGACTTAGAGCTTGTCCACTGCACGTCCACCTACACCTGCAACCTGCACCTATTGGACGGTAATAGCTGTCAATCACACGGTATCCAGGGCCCATTGCATACAGTGCTTCGTCGTCTATCTTACTCAATACATTTTCTCATAGACTTCTATAGAAGTGGACTTTCGAGATCGAGAGAATACAGGTTCTTGGCAAGTTCGCATTGGCTTCACCTTCTGGACCTGGTGACTTTATGTCCATTTTTACATACAGTTTTTATTTTTTAATTCACTTGTCTGCATGTGATCGCACAACCCCAACGGAGAGTGGTGAGCCATCGATGTACAGTACGTTGGTCTTGTTTTTAATCATGTAATAAAAAAAGCTCTCTTTTTTTAAGTTTTCATTTTAACAAAATTACGTAACTATTGTTGACGGCCATTATTTTGTTGCATTAAAGCAATAGATATTGGGATGTAGTAAATATCCTGGGACATCTGTTGAGAATGATGACATGAAGTAGCCCTGTATATTGTATATATTGTCATATCATCCAACACTGACTGTACAAAGTAGAAGGGCTGATGTTTTGAAGTCGGCCAGTTGAGGCCAAACCAATCGTCTTCTATCATCACTGATTATCTGTGACTCTGCGACTGTACTGTTTTTAAATTACAAAACAGGATTCAGTGAGCAAGCTACTGGTATAACTGTACCAAATCGTGTGTTTCCTTCAGTCGTCAGTCTTGCAAGCTCGCTGTGGCATCTCTGTTTGTCTCTCTCCCTGCCCTTGTGAGAATACCGATGAGCGTTGAGCTGTTATCACCCAGGCTGCAGATGACACAATCTGAGTGATGTATCACTCATCCACCGCAGTTCCATGCCAGAGACAGGATGTGTTTTCTTACTTGGGAAATGAAATGTCAAATGCAGATTCCAAGTTGTGATGGCTCAGCAATAGCAGCAATAGCACCCCCCCCCCCCGTGACCTTTTGTGTGTGTAATGGAATTTTAGAACTGTACAGATACGAGTTAATGGCAGAGTTGTTTACATCTTCCAAGTGTTTTTGGTCAGAGAAGCAAAGCTCCGTGTTCTCGCCACAGCTCAATTGTAATTCTCCAGGCCTCTCCTCTTTGTGTTTAGCCTATTAGAGCTCTGTGCCTCTGTCCTCCGCTAAAGTTTGCTCTCAGAGTTGAAATGTTTTCCCCTTGGGCGCCTTGAGCCAGCCCCCTTCCCCTTCCACCGATGTGGGGGTGAGCTTTCCCAGGACAAAGAGATGAATATATATAATGGAATGAAAAAAGAGGGGGTGGGAGAGACAAAAAGACAGCGGGTGTGTGCGAGTGAGAGGGAGGGAGGAAGGGAGAGTGGGAGCGGGAGTGAAAAGATGTAGCGGGTCTGACAAGTGCTTGTCAAAGGCTTTGATACTGTTGCCGAGCTCTGAGTGCAGGGACATGCAGGGAGGAAGAAGTAGAAAGAAACAATGTGTACTTCTCCTCCATTACAGACCTGATTGCTTACTCATTCCAGACTCGGTGGGGTGTGGGACACACAACTGTAGTTAGAGAGTTGCGGGAGAGCAGCTCAGACCAACAGCGTCCCCCTCCACCTCTCCCCCGGTCCACCGGCACATGGTACAGTCCATTTAAAAGGCTGCATGTCATCGCAGTGTGCGCTGGGTCCTCTCTGAGAGCAGCTGCTCACAGCACATTCTCCTCGGCGGGAGCGCTCACTTTCCCCTCCGCCTGCTGGGCTGCGTCTCTCTTTCGCCTCTCTCCTTTTTCCTCTTTCCCTCTCGGCTTTCTTTGCGTCCGCTCTTCCTCTTTTTATCCTGTGCTCACTCCTTCTCTCCTTTGCCCTACACACACACACACACACACACACACACACACGTGCTTTCATTGACTGTGTAGTGCTTGGCCACACAGATGTTCTTTGGACAGTAACAGGTAGACATCATCTTGGTGCTGCTCAGCGGAGAACAGGAGGGGGACCGGCGTTTTTGGCTTTTATTTTTATTTTTTGTGTATGTGCAAAGTAAACTGTGAGAGAAGAAGCACAAGTGGAGGAGGAAGAAGTGGACGAGAAGGAGACGAGGGGGATGACGAGAGGAGGAGAGAAGGCTCCCATCTGATGCTCCACTTGACACCATGCTGCTCTGTGTGGATTTGGTCCTCAGGGGAAAATCCTTAAAATGATGGAAGACAACAAACAGCTGGCACAGAGGATTGATGGGGCCATCCAGTCCGCCAGTCAGGAAGTGACCAACCTCCGCTCCGAGCTCTCTGCCACCAGCCGCAGACTGGCAGAGCTGGGTGCCAGCAGCCCCACCGCTTTTGAGAACCACCACCAGCACAACCACCACGATGGCAGCCTCCATTACCGGGGTGAGTAGCACAGCATGTGCATGTGAATGTGTGTGTGTGTGTGAGAGTTAGAACATTAACATGTGTGACTGTTTTGAAATCAACAGTGGGAAATATTAGGGGAATGTGCAGCAGGGTGACTACTAATCATTCCTCTCTTCCTCCACTGACTTATTTTTTCCCTACACTCTGCACCAGAACATGACAGTGGAAAAGGCAGTGGTTTGAAAGGAAAAAGTGCAAACTGAGTTTTGTTATTAGATGGGAGGGGTTGGGGTTAGAGAGCGTGGGCCAGAGCCGGTCCGGGTTTTCGTTTCCCAGGCAGCAGCTGGGCTCCTCTGGGGCTGCAATCCGTCCAGCTCTGGCTCCGTCTCAGCTCTCTTCCCGAATCTGGCAAGAAGTCTCAAACAGTGCTTCAGGCCAAGGACCCGTGTGCCAACATCTCTGATAGGGGCTGGCGACACCATGGTACCGTTATTTAGTTGGGAAGAAGATGTGATGCTTTAAACCTTTACATGTTTGGGGAGTTGGGCAAGTTTTCAAGGGACTTACTGGCTCGAAAAAATGTTGTTCTGGCCTCATGCCACGCTATCTAACATCTCACTTGTTGATATCAGTATTAACTTAAGAGAACAGGAAAAAAATTACCTTTGAATACTTAGTCGTTGCATAGCTAATGATGCTTGCTGACAGCTTTTATCTTTATCTCGTATTTGCGTCAGCATGTGTTAGACTATGAACCTTCTTACGACACATTCCGGTAAGGGACATTTATACAGCTGACAGGCTACAGAAGAGAAAAGACCTCGTGTTGCAGGTCTTTTGCCTCGGGGGCGTCTGTGGTCTGCATTTTACTTGGATACGTTCAGAAGCCCGTGGGGTTATTGGGATCATAACGTACCAAGCAGCTCAATGCCAGTGTCCATTAAGTGGCTCCCAGTGGCTCCCTGTGTTGGGCATGCAGAGTTTAGCAGCAGGTGATTGTTCTTATCCGCTGCCTGCGGGCTGATCCGTGTGAAATGTGGCTGTAGGGCTATGGTATATGTACTATGCTGTTTTAATATGCATTACGTGTGCATCATGAACTCCATGTTCATCTCACATTCTTTTTCAATGTTATGAGTGCATCATCAGGATTTTATGCCGTGCAATCACAAGATGCACAAGATGTCACAGCGATGTCATCGCGGCCATCTCTGCGTGGGCTCGGACGTTGTACGTTTTGAAAGCCTGCTTGATAATCTCCTTGGTGGTGTGGAGCTGAAAAGATGTGGGAGTTTATTAGGCATGGAGGGTTTCGTAAATAAAAAAACAGTGAAGTTGCATCATGGGAAATTTAGTAATTTTGGAGCTTGAAGCAAACAAGGCAATAAAAGTCAGGATATCGCAGCTTTTGCTGCTTCTGTGTTGATCATTCAACGGTTGAACCAGGTTTAAGTCATTTGATGGATAACCTGGGTTTTTTTCTTCCACCCGGGGTTAAAGTCCCTCTGAATGTTACTCTTCAGAGATGGAATAGCCCGGCTGCGGTGACATATCTGTTTTGTCCACCCTGCTGGCCTCCTGTCTCTGTTTCACTCCTGCAGTGTTAAACAGGCAGGCTGACATTCCCACATTCCTGAATGTCAGGGCAGTGATGTCATACTTCCTGTTCGCAGAGGCCAGGCCAGCAGTCAGGTGACGGATAAAGCGTAACACAGCCCCACACCGTCCCCCGACAGCCTCCTCCGCTCCAAAACGACAAAGTTAACGCGGATGAGCCGGAGAACTGCTTCGCTTTGTGGATGTTTTCTCAAGATTTTAAGTTTTAAGATGATTTGTTTGGGAGATTCCTCGGGTTAGGCAGTTTAGTGTGTGATGAGCCAGTGTCCAGTGGGGTTAGGGAGATTAAATGTTCTTTAGGTGTGTATCCCTCTGCAGGCCAGTTTGTTAGCCAGTTTGTTGGCTCTGCCCTGTGCAGGAGAAAAACAACCACACAGACAAGGTTTTTTTTTGTTTTCTTTGTTTTTTTAGATATGCAGAACATGACTTCCTGTAAACACTGTATATTATATCGTGCCAAAATGTCACAGATTTCTTTGCTGTTTCACCTCCCTGTGGAGATTCAATTACATCTCTGAAAGATGTCTCATAAGACTTTAAACATGGCACCAGAAGCTGCTGTTGGCCTCGGAGTCTGTTCTTCTTACCGAACCAATCACGAGGAACAAGAGATTAAATCACCCAGAACTCTTGGACTCTGGACACTGGATCAGGATTTACTTCACTATTAGTTTGCTTTCATGCATTTTGTGTAATATTTCCAAGCGTATCTTTATTTACCAAAGATTGATTTGTGTATCTCGTCTTTTTCATAACACAGTAGTCAATGATAAGATCTTGGCTTACTGTTACAACCTGCCTCCTTTTATTCAGGCCATTGACAGTAATGTAGTCATTGCCGGGGTGATGACACCCATTTGTCATTGACCCTCTCTCTAAAATCAATCACATTGATATCGGGCCTTGCTGATGTTTCATCACCAATGAACCACATCGCTGCTAATGCCAATCCGAATTCCGAAGAAAAAAAAAACATATCTCGCTTGCATTCAATTTGACTGAGGGAACATGGCTTTAGGAAAAATATTTGTCCTCTTAAAAATCAATGCCAGCAAACCTCATGGGATATTACATTATTTATACTCTTGGTAGATTAGTGACCTGCAGTCGGCTGGAGAGAAAGTGCTCATCACAGACAGCGGATTCTGCCAATACTAATCCATAAACCTTTCTAAAAAACAACCATACGGCAGCTGTTAGTGACTCATACAGCACGGGGAGTATGGATGACTCCTGTCGGCTTCCAACGGGGAGACCAATGTACTCGACACAAAGCAGAGATTTATGTATGAATTCTATTATGTTTCAACTGTCAATGAGCATCATGTTCAGCCATAGTCAAGGCAACGTCGGGGGGCTGATGGTTTCAGGAGGAGTTATAGGTGTACACACATTCTGTATAGACAAAATGCTCTGTGACATGCAGTTGGTGCACATTCAAGGCTTGGATGAGGAAGAATCAGTTGATGGGAAGATGAGCAACTATGTTTGAGAATACGCGGTTCATTGACAGAAAACCAAATACATTAGACCTCGTGAGATAAGTGAACTAAAGAACTCTAAAGAAGAATTCTGGTGAGAAAAATTCAGAGTTCTGCCGAGCTTAAAATTCAGTTTTACTTGCCTCAGAAAGTGAATGGACGCTTAAGGTTTCGTTTTGCAGAAACGTGACAAACGTGGCCGTTTGAATCCATTCAATTTCAGATTTGGGGGCCAGTTTTGGATGAATTTGGCAGATATGGCTGAGTGTTTGTTTCCCAATGGCCAGACAAAAGCTGTTTGCATTTGATTTTTACAATTACAATTATTATTACAATTTTACTGATTCATGTCTGCAAACCCTCTTCTTCTACGTACAGTATGGACAGTGGCAGAGGCTCGTTGTTGGTCAACAAACATCCACCAAACCATGGAAAAAATATATATAGTTACTGAGGAACACATTTAAATGGCCCCTGTGAAATTATCTATCGCAGTGTAGTGTCTACAGTGTTTCCGTGGTATCGAGGGTCGGTGTAACCCATGAAAAATGAAAGGCTTTTCATTATACTAAGAACTCAAAGCCTTGGAGTTTTCTTTTATGTTTGCTATACTCATGGACCATTATTTGTTGATTTTTTCTTTTTTATGAAAATGTATGACAAAGAACACTGAAAATATAATTTAAAGTAACTTTCAAATGGGAATTAAAATAAAAACAAAAATCGATTTAATGAATAAACCTCCAGAATAGCGGCTCCTCCAGCTAAAAAATTATATTATAGCGGCGGTTGAAACACTATACAAGCTAGGAGACTCGTATTCAGGGCGAGAGGAAGATAACGCAGCTGAGCCCTTTAAGGACATTCTCCAAACTGTACAGCTCGCTGCAAAATGGTGTTGATTAAATATTCTCAGTGATTATCTTATCTCCCGAAGAGGAGAAGCTGCACTGTCTCTCTAATGCTCTCTGCCGCTGCAGAGTAATTGTAGGGCAGAATCATCTCCCCATCTGGCCTCAGTTTGTCAGAGGCCCTGAGTCTCTCATTACTTCACCGTGCACACGAGCAGGGCTGGGAACAGGGCGCCAAACTACAGGGGCGAAATCCCACCCACTTCAGCTCTCCCTCTCCCCCTCTCTCTCTCTCTCAGTCTCCAGGGACCACCCGCGTTCCTGTTCGCCGTTCACATGCAGAGAAAGTATGCAATGCGCTCTAAACTTCCCGCTGTATCCACCACTGTCCAAATACCTCACCCCCCCCCCCCCCCCCCCCCTCCTCCTAATATTCCCTGCCCGGCCTCCCTCAGCCACGCCCTGTCTGTGGTCAATGCAGCATGAGAGGAACTGTGTCCAAACAATAGCTTGAGAGAGAGGCAGCCCCGTACTCTTCTTACATCTCTCCCTCTCTCTTCCTCTTGCTCACCTACTTCCTCCTGTAGAAAAACTAATCATGGCCCAGCCGGGACTCTTCTGGGGGCAAAATTACCGAAGGTGGCGGGTGGGAGGATTTCTTTCTTCCTTAGATCGGATAGTTGGAGTTAAAGACCTAATTTTCCTCTTAACTGATGGTAAACTAATGGCTCACATCGCTCGGTTTTAAGTGAGGAATTTATTACATCTTCATCTCGTTAATTTCTTTGAACACAGCTGAAATTCAACATAGATTAGCTCAGATAATGCAATCATTACATTGAGCGTACAATTACATTAATATGTCAAGGATAGTTGAGAAAAAAAGATAACATATGCCAATGAGAAACAAAACTGGCACGAACAGAAAGAAAAAGCTTTAAAGTTTAAAACCAACCAATGTCATATCCATGCAATCCATCCTTGTTGCAGTGTTTGCAATTTATGTACCTCATAGTTAATCCTCTTTTTCATTAAGTGTTTACTTTATTTGTCTTTAGTGTTTTTTGGGGGTTTTTTTTTGTTTTTTTTCCCCCTCAATTATATCTGCACTTAGCAGCCGAGGGCTTAGAAGTACTTACTGGCATATTGGCATCCTTTACAGTGGTTTGTAATGACCTTAAATAAATAATGACTCTGTGGTTATTTGTTTTGCTTTTTAATGGGATGCAAGCCCCGGTAATGACGTGACAGAGCTGCACAGGCTGTCAGTGGGAGCAGAGGCCCTGTGGACTTTGACTCGGGAAACAGTTTCCACTCCTGAACTTGGCTGCGGGGAGGACAGCTGGATGGCACATATTCCCTTTCATGCCCGTACAGGGGCAGGGGAAGCTGGACTGTATGGTTTCAAAAGCTCTGAAATGTTTCCAAGTTGGTGGTTCACCAGGAGGGCATTGTGGCGATGATTTTTTTTTTTTATTGTTACAGCTTTTATAAAGAGTCAGAAGTGCTGCCCTGGACACCAGCTGGTCGTAGCATTCCTTTGTTTGTGTATTGGGTGGCAGATGGCCGCACGCAGCACCCTCACCATACAGAACCTGAGGTGAGAATGAGTCTACGAAAAAGCAGACGGGCAGCGTAGCAGAACCAGTAAAAGGGAGTTGCAAGAAGGATGCAGACAGGGTACATCTCCAACATACATTCCTCTGCAATTAAATCTCAGAGGCTAACTTCTATCTGAGAGAAACTTCACAGAGCAAATCAGTGAAAGCCAATTCAAGGAGAACTGAGAAAGTACTTTAACCGTGACACTAAGCGGTGAATTACTTTCGGGTATGACACTCTGTCTCGGAGATGATATTATTCCTATCAGTGTGACTGATATGTCTCCATAAGCTAATTAGATTCCAAAGTGCCAAAGTGCTCGTTTAACTGCTTCCTTCCCACTGGCTCGTGACAGTCTTTGTTTCCCAGAAGGTTTCCGATGAAGACGACATTTAATATGGATTTCCTGTGTGTAGGTCATGACTCGGGTTAAGAACATATTATGAGACCGGCTGCTATTGGCTGGGGAGCAGATAGAGGAATTGATCGACGAGGATATTCCTCACCGCTATCGCTTCTCTTGTGATACTTTTTTTCCCCCATTTTCTTCACGTGGCCCATCATCATAACTTTGCATGCAGCAAGTGTTCTATAGTTTTTTTCACCACAAGAGGAAATGGACTGTAGCAAGTGACAGAAAAAGGACTCTGCAAATCTTCAGAGGGTGTCCTGTATTTATCACCACCATATGTCAGAGTAGGGAATTCATGCTGTGGTCTGAGTGAAGTATTTCTTCCTAGTTGTGTTTTATGGACCTACTGGATCTACATCATGTGCATCTGGAGAGGATCACTCTGTGGGTCCAGGATGGGGAAACTTGCAGGATTTCCTCGACACATACCCCCTTTCCACCAAGGCAGTTTCAACGGCCGGTTCTGAGCCAGTGGCTAGTCTCAAATCATTTCATTGTGTTTCGACAGCCAAAGAACTGGCCAGATCTTGGCCAGAAAAACTGGTTCCAGAGTGGCACCAGCTCTTTGCTGGTCTAGAGGAAATAACTGCATACGTCAGGGGCTGGGCACAGGATGACCAACAAGACCAACCAAACTCCACCATTTAAAAAGAAATGTGAACTCGTGAAAGGTATCGTCTGCAGAGAGGACTGAGAACTAAGTCCAGAATTAAGATGATGTTGTGCTTGAAGTCGGTGCAAGTGTTGCTGGGAAATCAGAGACGTAAGGATGTGGCTCCATATCAGCTCTAGCCTGTGGAAAAGCAAACTCCGAACCAGCAGTAGAACCAGGTTCACTTTGGTCCAAATGGGGTAATGGTGAGCTGGGATAGAGCCATGTTGAGATCCGGTGATAGTATAGTTGTCTGGGTGAGATCCTGACACATGCAGCAGACTCCCATAGCCTATACAGAGAATAAACTCTATGTCTAATAAAGGAAAAAAAGATTCACTATACATGTGCCCCTGTGACAAGAAATGAGCTCTGATAGTGTTTAGCGCAGTTCTCTCAGGTGGGGTGTTTCAAGGCCACTGCTTGGGTGTTGTGGTGCCTGTTCACAATGGGAGGTGCACAAAACAATTTGGCTCTAAGAACCGAACTCCCCCATGACTCCACTCTATACGTCTAATCCTCAGTTTTCACCTTAAATCATCCAACTCCCCGTTGAGTCCAAACTTCAAATGAGTACAACACAGAGAGAGAGAGAGAGAGAAGAGACAGACGGGTAGGAAGACGAAGGCTGGTCGCGTTCTCAACAGTCTGGGCTCATCCCATTTTAATGCCTCATTGCTTTAGCAGTGGAGACTTTTTATTACTGCTGGTACATATTGTTGCCTTGGCAGAAGAGAATGGACTCGACACCAAGGAAAATTAGTTTTGAGGAAGTACAGCCGCCAAACCCACCGCCTGCCTCTCTCTGTATCCAGTGGACGTAAAGCGTGACATTCCAGCAGAGCGGAGGATAAGCAGAACACTTCATCTGGCTCATGCAGGCCTCTCACAAGATTGATGGGCCAAAGACAGAACATCAGGACAACACTGTACACTTTTGAACATCCACACAATACATAAATGGCAAAGAAAGGTGATGATAGAGGACGGTCAGAGGAAGGTCACACTATGGTATAAGCCCTCTTTTTGCATTAATCTATTATCAAATACGATGAGTTTCTGCTACAGTACATCCATCCATAGTGTATCAAGTCAGGATGTCGTCTTCTATATTAGCCACGCACACTGCAGCCGTTGGGTCATCACAAATTAACGATCTCGCCTACACAAGCATTTTAGCTTCGATTCAGTATTAATCCCATGTCCATACTAACACTCATACTCAAAAATATATCGCGTGACCATTCACGTACACTGAGCATGTGAATACTGTTGTAATCAGGAAGCGGATTGTCTCCTCTGCAGGTGGTTGCTTGGTTATTACAAAAAAAGAACAAGAAACAGCAATGGTGTTCACCGCTTTTAGCAAATGCGGGTATAATTTTTCCAACATCTCAATTTCTGTCCGTCCATACTACAACACAGCCCCATCGTTTTCAAACTTAAACGAGGCGAGCAGCAACTCCTCCGTTTAAGGCGCTCGAAAACTCCAGAGGAGTGTGGATGTAGCCTCATATCATGATGGATAAATGAAGATCTTTTGGTTTTTGGACTGTAAGTTGGACAAAAACATTTGTGGTCTTCTGGAAATTTTGGTAAACATGCACTTATAGCAAATACTAGCTTAATCAAGAGTCAAAATCTAAAATCTTTGTTGCTGATACAGTTTGCCTGATTGTCCATGGTGCATCTCCACACTGCTTCTCCCAGTAACAGATGGCTCACACTGCAGTACTTAACTTTCTATTTAGTGGGATTCCTCCGAGCACGGCTGCTCGAGTTGTTTCCAATTACTCTAAAGTGAATCAGTTCGGTGTTTGAATTCATCATCGAGCAAAATATAGATTTCACAAATAATCTTACATCCAGAAGAGGCCATTAATGTCTGACTAAACTTTAGCTTGGTTCCCCCCGACTGGAGATGAAACTACTTGTTGTGGAGCAAAATTCTGCCAAAAACAATAACAGACACTTTTTTTTTGTAAATCCTGTTTAAATTTAATTTGCTTTTAGCACAAATGAATGTGATTTAGGCTAAAACCCTCAGCAAATTCTAATGTTTCTGTTGATGTATCTCCATCCGCTCCCCAGTCCCCCTGAATTTTTACATCAAGCATTTAGGTCTGCTCCATCCCTGAATTATTTTTGTTCTGCCGCCTGAAGGCATTAGTGTTGAAAGCATGCCTCTCTGTTTTTCTCATGCTGAGGAGCTTCTACACAAATATTTATCAGGTCACCAATTACTGTACACACACACATACACACATACTATGTCTCTGTCGAGGTGGCTGTATATACAGTATACATCCGTGTAAATGTGTTTATTGTTTGAAATAAGTGTCTGGCTAAGTTTTTGCCTCTAAGCAGATGTCCTCCACCACAAGGCCATGTTTCCCAAAGCTTGTGAGTATTGTTGGATCCATGTTTTTGCATTCCTATTTTAAAAAGAGCCAATTCAAAGAAGTAGCTCTATCACCAAGCCTCTGAAAGTTACTCACAGCGAGCGGCCGTCAGATCAGCGGTCAGGGGGACTGCTCTCTTCCTCTGAAAAGCTTTAATTTTAAACCTTAATTTTCCACATGAAAGGAAATAACTGTCTACCATGTGCTAATCTCCGCAGTGCACCGATTAATTGCTCTCATTATTCCTCTTTTTAAATTCCAGATGCAGCTGTAGCTCCAATAAGAAACAAACACTGAAAATAAACCCGCTCATCGTGTTCA
The DNA here is from genome assembly GCF_022379125.1 of Scophthalmus maximus. NCBI lineage: Eukaryota > Metazoa > Chordata > Actinopteri > Pleuronectiformes > Scophthalmidae > Scophthalmus > Scophthalmus maximus. The sequence goes on from NC_061520.1 coordinate 10,952,860, forward strand.
GCCAAGAAAATATGATTCCAACATGCACAGGCGACTTACCCCAATTACACCTGACATCCAAATGTGTCGGGGGTGACCATGTGAAAGTACCGGTGTGAATGCATCCAAGATGCGTTAGGAATGGATGGGGATTTGGGAAGTAAATGTGATTGACATTGTCAACACAAGTACCACGGAAAATAAAAATAGTGCATGACTGTTGCATCCTGGTGAGGTGGCAGCTAGCAGCTTGTAAACAAAACAGTCATCTCCTCTGTCCTTACGTTATTAAAGATGCATGTGGAAGCAGTGAAGACAAGATCAACTGAAAAGCAAGAAAACACAATAGCATTTGCTGTTGATTGTTTTTTTGGACCTGTGCAAACGAGAGGAGGAAGTAATGTGAACTTGACAGATCCATCAGTGTGGACACATGAGACTTGTATTGATACCATGTGTAGTTGTAATCAGATTAAAATCATAAAGACTGTAGATATAATCTGGAAACGAAATGCATTTTAATGCCAGGTTTAAATGGACTCAATGACACTTCCAACTGCCTCTCCAGATCCAGAATTTTTTTCCATTACCATTCCTTACAGTTTGTAAAAAATTGTAGTCACCAAGCCCAAGCCGAGATAACCTTGGCAATGTCACTAGGTTCCTTTCTCGTCCACAGGCAAAGAGGACATTGTCAACCAGTTTCCACTGTAGTTGAGAATTAGTCCTTGGAACTAGTAAACTCACTTTGTCCCTTTAAAATTAGTGGATTTCTCCTTTTAAATGCTTCTGTCTTCCGGTATTATTACTGCGCCTGCTCTCTGGTGCTGGCCCTCTCTCGGAGCAGGCATGACAGCTCCGACCATTGGACGTAAGTGATGGAATCTTCTGTTCTGGCCGCGGCACAATGAGTCCCATTCAACACAGCAGCCATTACTTGAAGTGGTGTGAGTTTTTTTGGAGGAGGGTTTCAGATTCAGGGGTTTCCCATAGACTCCCCTAATTAACCGCCGCGAGCGACTCAGCCACTCTCTCCGTCCAGGAATGTGCTCCCAAACCCCCAAGTATGCCTCTGTTCCATCCCTGCCACAAAACCTTCCCGATTTCCAAATGATGTGCACCAGAGACACTAATGAGAATGAAACTAAAGCAGCTTTTTTTTTTTTTTACAGTTGTACACAGTTGCAGCATCAAATTTATCTCCCGTGGAGGGCAAGAAGCTACTCCGCATAATACCTTGTGAGTTTAACTGAGTTGAGTTTTTGGGTCTAATTAATGGGCAGCAGTGGAACAATGATAACAATATTCCATGCCCGTTGTGTGCGAGCTGAGACGGGCTCTATTACTTTCCTTTATCGGGTTAACGTGTGCCACAGGCCTGCTTCAGCCCACTGCTTTGTCAAAGGTCTGTTCTGAACGAGAGGAGCTGGGTAGGAAGAGTGCAGGGAAGAGGAGGAGTTTCAGACAGACCTAGCGCCATTAAAAGGGCCTTGTGTGCTGCGGAATTGATTTTGGGGTCAGTCCATAAAGCACACTGCCTCGGCACTGTACTAACAGTGGCATCATTATGGTGTTATTAGTGCAGTGGGGGAGGGCTGGCAGAGAGGGGGAGGCTGGCAGGGTGGTGGGAGGGATTCACAGGTGTGTTAAACATGACTGCTGCTCGGGAAAGAGAGAAAAACAGCTGAAGCGGTGGTCAGACCGCTTGTCACGCTGCCGTTTCCAATTAGTGAAGGTACTTGAGCAGTATGAGTCTCAATTATCATTTTTCTGCACACTAGCTTTATACCCTCTGTTTGCCGTCACATGAGCCCCAATCACAGGTAGAACTAATAGACTGAATAGTCTAAAAAAAGACTCCAATATAATTAGCTTTGGAAGTATTGTCATCAAGTGATAGCATAATGCCAGTGCTACATTATTATCTTGAATGTTGTATTTGGCTAAGGAAAAGCAGATTTCAACACTTTCATATACTTTGGGGCAGCAACAAATCATTATTTTTTATTTGATTTATCCGGTGATCTGTTTTTTAAATTGATCAATTGATTAATTGTTTGGTCAATGTAGTGACAGGAAATTGCAGAGAAACAGTCCAATTATTTAAAACCAGATGAGCAGCAAATCCTCACACTTGCCGAAGCTGAAACCAGCAAATGTTTGGAAAAATCAAAACGTCCCCAGCAGCAGGATCAGAAAGTTGCTCTCCAGGCTTTCTGTCGTGCTCACTCCATCTGGACTTAATTAGAGGTCCTGGTATCGAGCTCAAGTTGCCATTAATTCCTGTTTATTGATGCAACTTTTTCGTTATTGGTTGTGCGCTGACCTTTCAGCAAGTTAACACAGGCCCAGCTGAGCTTTAAATAGGCTCTGCTCACACTGCGCTGCCGTTATGAATAAATGAATAGAAGACATACGAGTACCTTGTGCAGGAGAGCTGTACAGTAATTAGTAAGGCTGGTTTCACTTTAATAGACCTACAGCCGTATGTAAAGCTGATTATGAGTCTTCTTCTCAAACGGAAATTGCCATAAAGTGTTTTTTTTTCTCCTGAAGCTGTTGTACTGGGATAATCTCTCTTTCTTTGCTTTTCCCGGCAGCACCACTACAGTCATTGGGGGGAATTCCAACCATCTCAGTGCTGAGTCAAAATGCATTTCGAGAATTACAGCTAATTTAAGAGAGGTGTACGGTTACATGGTTTTGTAGCGTGCCTCGTATGGGGGAATGTGGGAATTTGGATTGTTCCAAACATTTCATCCGTCCCACGTGGATAAACTGTTTGGACAGCTTAAGTGAGACCGTACACGTCGTCCGCCTGTGTCACAAGTTCAGCCCCGCTGTGCCCCGACAACTGAGTGTTTTTGTTTTATTGTTCTGTATTGCAACAGAAAAGGGAAAATGTTGAGGCGCAGGGCTTTTGTCAGCGTCTGTGCATTCAGGGATTTTTTAGATGTCTCTGCATTGTTTTAATTTGGCGCTGCGGGGCATTTCCATATTTCTCATCGTCACGAGTTCATGAACACACTCCTCTTTGATTTCTCTTGTCTTTGTGCTTGTTTGTGACTTCAACTGTGACATATGTTCACACCGATTTATAATCATTCACGAGCACAAGATGCTATTGCCTGTGGGTCTGCTGATAGGTGAATATTTTGGGCTGCTGCCTCTATTTCCTTCTGTTACTGAAAGAGACAGAGAGAGAAAAGAAAGACAAATTGATGAAGGAAGGCATACAGAGCGCAACTGAGAAAACTAGGAAGACGGAAACAGACAAGATGATATGAGAGGGTGGAATTTGGAGACTGTTCAACAGACCAGCGAGCTGCAATGTGAAGAGCATCAGAGCCCTGTGACAGACAGGTAATGAGTGTGTGGTAATACACCTCCAGACCTTAATTGGTTTGAATGAGCAGGCTGGAGAGGCTCTTCCATCAGGCTGTGGATGAACAGACTGTCAGGTGACAGGCCAGGGAAAGAGAACTAATTGGGTCTCTCCTCCAGACACGGCTCCTGTCTTCACTCATGTCGCTGACACAAAACCTAAAGCATCGTCAGTTAGAACTCCGACTGCGTGTTTTGGAAAATGCGCTGACATTCAGAAACCGGGCTCAGCCCACCTCTCAGATGTCGCCTATGTTTCCCATATGAACAGCAACATTTGTCGGTATTAACTAGAAAATGAAAGTTCCTGCAGAACATTTAATGTGCTCGCTGCCAAAAAAAAAATTCTGTTCAGTTTCAGTTTTTATACAAAGTACTGAATGAAGCTGAATGGTTGATTTACACAGCATTAAGTGCAAATGCTGAGTAAACATGAATCACATCAACTCAAAGTCTTGACATAAACTAAACTAAACAATTTTAGGCAACAAGGCAACACCTTCAGTCACAGACACTCTTTCTATTCAAAAAAAAAGTCCTCGACAACCACTGCAAACATTCTTTCCTCTAAATAATTTTGTCTTAGGTTCAGGTTAATACAGCATTTTTTTTTTAAACTGTCTTCAAGCAGATATCTGATCTACAGTGAACAGTGGAAGTTGTGACCCTGATGCTTTTTTGTTGTTCAGAGGAGACGACCTTCACGGTGTGAAGTGTCGGTCCGAGTGTAAACACTGATACGTGAGTTCAAGAGAACGAGATTGAAGCTGAAATGTCTGTCGACATGTGAATGGTTCAAGGAGTTGTATTGTCCGTTTTCTTTTTTTTAAGTACATGGAAGTTGGAGCGTGCAGAAGAATAATGATACTGATATAAGTAAGAGAACAAAAAGACAGCCGTATTTTCTTTATTATTTAATAAAAATGATAATGCACTCTTACTCTGTTACGTAAGTACACAGTCAGACAGTTTTTTCAAGGTGTTTACAGTATTCCAGCATATTAAGTTTATCTGATTTCTTGCACTTGTCCTGTGGTGGTTAAATACTCTCAGGGGAGACGACGTCATTTGATTTCTCCAGCAGGCCTGTGACATAGTGAAGTGGCCCATTTCAATGTTTAAATATGCTCCCGCTATCACATTGGAGCGGAGGCATTGTCACCGGCGCTGTACTACGTCTTCCAAGTCGGGTGAGTGCAGCCCTTTAATACTGCAGATATGGCGGGATTACACCAAGATTGTCTCAGGCCTTACATATGTCTCGGAGTCACTGTCAGGTATTAGCTCTGTAACACAGTCTACTTTAGCCGTCTGATTACACAGCTGGAGGGTGAAGGTCCCGATTTAGGAATGACTGTAATCCAGCAGCATATCGCGGGAATGTCCCATCTGGGGGGTGGCGGGGGGGACCAGCAGGAGGTGGGTAGTACCATCACAGGGTATAGTACAGGGTAAGCTTTACCATAGTTAATAATAAGGATAGAATGTGGGGGGTAGAAGTGATGGTAGGGAGTGGACTGATCCCCCTGGTAATCTGCGTCCCGTCCCTCATCTGGGATCCTCAGAGCAGTAAGCCGACGCCGCACTAACAGCCAGAGGGTTCAGAGTCAAAGAGAAAAGGAGGCAGGAAGGACAGATATGGATTTTTCCTTCATGTTGAGGGCTGAGAAGATGCTGCGGCCCAGCTGCATACCATGGGAACTGCATGGAGCTGAGATGGGCAGAGGTACAGTAGCAATACGTTCATTTTCATGGCCCGGGTCACGATTGCGGCGATGCTCCACATGCGCCAGCTGCCGTCCACCTCTGACCTCTGTGAGTGTCATGCAACTGCAGTGCAGTGACTTTTGATTCATGAGGCTGTAGTGTTCTGCAGCCCTGTAACGAGATATGCACACATACCGTGTTATAATTTTACAGTGCTATCAGCGATATGTGTACATCTGATACCAAAGGCCTCCTTTTCGTTCTGAGGGACAATTCCTGTGTGTATTTGTGCATGGGCGCGTGCACACATTAGGATGATACATTGCAAATTAATTAGGATTGTGTCACAGGGGGGCACGGATGCATGATGAAACAGGAAGTGTGAATCATTATGTGTTGCTGCTCAGTGGACTGATACAACGGTCTGACACAATAAATGAGCAGTCGACGGAGCCTGTCGTCTTTTTTCTACCCCTTATTTCTGTGTATTTATAATGCTCTGTAGCTATTAGCTAAACTTACACTATCAATTATTTTGATTCTGTCGGCTCTTTTGACCTGTAATAAGGACTTTGTTACGACAGTTTAAGTTCTAATTTTCTCATGCGTTTGGTGGCTTTGGCATTTCCTGACATTCTGAGGCACTGAAATATCCTGTTTAGCTGTAAGTCCTGCAGATCCAACAGCAGCAGCCAGCTGCTGTGACATTTCTAGGCCAGGTTCAGGTATGGAGATGAAAGATGGTTAATTTAAGAAAGGCCAACCACCCACTGACTTTGTTTTTTCAGAGCACCTGCGTGCTGGAGAGCTTTGCTTGAGGAGCTTATACGCAGAGCCAGATTTATCTTTTGAAAATGAATTGTACCAGGTACATGTGGCCATGTATGTGCATTAATGATTATGTATAACGTATTTTGCCCTTGAGACCAGAGCAGACGGACTATAGAGTCCAGCGTACATGTCTCACCTGAGGGCTTCATCAGTTTCACTGAATGATGAGGTTGCATTGCAATTTTTGTCAGAAACTTGACATTTTATCTCAGACAGTTTTCCTTTTTGTTTTTAAAGATACATCGCTTAGGATTTCCCAGAGGAAAATGCTTAGCTGACAATGTAAGCCTCTTATCTCCCATCTTGTCTCGTAATCAGTTTACACACAGTCAATACTTTATTTAGAAAGTGTTGAATGGCATGTTCATTTTCCCCTAAGGTACCTTCTCATTTCACGAGAGTATATAGATACTCTCTAAAAAATATTTCCGAAGGTAGTATTTGTTTGTTCTGTACAGTTACATAAGTAGCCGATAACTCTTGGCCAGCTTGTCAAAGTGGAGGAAAAGTAAAAAATAAACCGTAGTAGTTCAGCAAGCACATGAAATGCCGCACTAGTACAAAATTAAACGTCTGATCTTACTGGTGGGCAAGTTGAGAGCTCAGCCCTTGTCTGTGGTTTAATGTGAGTTGTGTGTGGTGACTGAGGTTCCTGAGCAGGACGTACAAGGTGTTTTGACTTTTAATAACTCACATCAATCGTTTGGTGGCTTCCCTTCCACCCGTCTCTCATCAGTCATGCTGTATTATGCACAGGCACTAATTTCTCTGACGTTCCCTTAACATTTTTTGTTTTGAGAGAGGATTAAAGTTTGAGCCCAAGGTTGCCGGCAGCAACTGTTTCCTAGGAACCCTGCGAGGACGGAATGCCAAGAAGCGACAAGGGATGTCATAGGCTCTCTCCAGTTGCATGTTTTGAAGTTGCCACTTTCCTTCATTCCATCTAAGAAAAAAACTAAAGCTTCAATATTTAGTTTGGTTCTATGATGCTGTCAGTGGTGGAAGATGAACTCAGATCTACTTAAGAAAAAGTAGTTATACCACATTCACCTTTATAAGTATAAGTCATCTGCATTCACAATTTCAGTAAAAGTAGAAAATGCTTGAGAGCTCATTCTACAGAAATCATGACCAAAGCGGGAACAATTCATCATGAATAAATGATTATTATTGCATTACCATTACTGATGCAGTCAAGTGTACATCACGTTATAGGTTCAGTGTGTAAAGGATTAAGTGGCATCTAGTGGGTAAGCTGCATCTTGCAACCACCTGAGTATCTGTCGCTTCACCTTCCCCTTTCAAGTGTGCAGTAAAACCAATGGTGGCCATCAGGTAACATGAAAACGCAACAGGCCCTCTCTTAAATCAGCGTTTGATTTGTCAGAATAAATGAGGTTGGAACACAACATAAATTAAAGATTTCATGTCCGCCTGAAAAAAAAAGTGAGTGAATATCTCCTATGTTATAATGCAGATGAAGCCCATTCCTCTTGAAATCCATAGAACAACATCTGAACATAATCTGTGCCAAATTTCATGCCGAGAAAGTGAACCAGGGCAAAGTTACAGGCTTTAGTAGGGACATGGTAACATCCCTGTAAGTGTGTATTACATCTAATAGAACTGTTTTAATGAAGACGAGTGAGCATCTGTCTGTCCATAAACGATCTTTGTAGTGCGACGTAACGTCGTCAGACCTGCGAACAGACTCATGTAAAGTACAAAGCCGTGTATCTCAGCAGCGCATTGGTCAATCTGGGTGATTGACACGTCTATATAACCGTCGAAGCCAGTAGAATCGACCGACAGCACCATTCGCTATCTGTGAGGGGGCGAACCCACTGTGACGACTTTTTTCCCGATGCCATTTGACATGCGACTTCCGCATATGTAGTCAAAGTAGGACGGACCAGGCGGATTAATATCTTGAAATGACGAGCGGTCTTCGTGCTAAGCTAGCGGAATCGGATTTGTGGAACAAAACACAACTTTTCCTGCAAATACTTCGATGGTAAGACATAATTTATGTATGTCGCTGTGTTGATATGAACATTGGTCAGTGGCTGGTAAGATGAATGTTTGTCTGAGAGTTAGAGGAAGGGAAGCGTTGGAATCTGCAGAGGCTGGGCGTTAGCATGATATGTAGCTTGTGTTGTTAGCATGTTGTTAGCAGCAGCTATCAAGTCTGACATCTGTGATATATTATCATGTAAAGTTGTGGTGTTCATGCGATATGATGACTTGGTTGCTCTGTGTTTTAATTGTGTTTCGTGTCGGTGAAGAGGGTTGACATCATAACATTGTCTCCCTGTTCTGTGCAGATGCCGCATGGCTTCATAGCTTCATGTTTAGCATGTAGCATATGTGATTCCAAATGTCACTTTTTGATACGAACATTTTTTGTTGCTCTTCTTCGGCTGCTTATTCGATGACAGTTGGTCGGAGAGTTATAATAAACACTCAATTGGGATCAGTGAACTCTGAGCTTTCAATCGATATGTAGCTTGTGTTGTAAGCTTGGAATATCACCACTGTCACGTCATGGACATATCTGGCATGTTGTTTATGCCATATGCTGTTTTAGTTGCTTGGTGTTTTGATTGTGTTTCATAGAGGTGTACATGGTTGATATTGAGGTGTAGTCGAGTTCCTAACGTTCTGTGAATATGATGTATGTCTATATTGCTTCATGTTGAGAAAAATGATGAGTTATTTGGTCCAATTGTGTCGGAACCAAGGCTCAAATAGTTTCCTATGGAGCAGGTCAAGTTTTCTGAAACCGCAAAGTAACTAGAGTTGTGAAATAACTGTGATGGAGTAAAAGGTACTTTTTGAGTAGAATAAAATTGAAATACTTAATAAACATGTATGTATTTACTATGCATATTTATTATGCATTTGTTGAATTTTGTGTCTCCACATGTCTTGGCCTGCTATATGTCTGCTTTTCATATAAATAGCGCTTACAAGAAATATGAATATTTAGAAAGCAGATTTTAAAAAATCCTGGAATCTTGGACACACAACCTGAGTATTTCTAAAATCTTGGCCGCGACCCAGTTTGGAACAGAGTTTGAAGCCTGATACTTTGTCCTCGGGTGGTTTTCAGAGAGCTGAGGACTTTATTAACCTCGGCAGCAAATGTTTAAGTGATGAGGTTTTTGATTGATTCTTTCCTCAAATACTTGGCAGTTTGATGCACTCAACTTGTCATCTTTTGTTTTGGTTTCTCTCCTTGTGTCTGTGTTTGAATGTGAGCTCTGCAGTGCTTTGGCAGAGGGTTCTTGTTTTTTCACTGTTTCTTCCTACTGTAAATAAATGGCTGAATTGAACTGAATATGGTTATACCCATGCATTTGGTAAGTATAACGTCGCCATAACCAATAGGATTAATAGCCGAAATATAACCCATATAACAACAAATAACAAAACTTGAATGATACTTTTACAGATGAGTCAAAACCAGCACTGACCCACAAAATCACTTTTCATATTTGAGATGTAAGTGACACTGTTTCCTTCAGGCGGCTCAGACACAATTTCCTGTCTGTGAATTCTATAGCAATCTTCTGCTCTGCACAAAGTTAGACTACTTTTCCCCAAACAAATCTCACAGGGCAACTTGTATGGTAAATTGATCTCTGGTGTTGAAATAGCAGCTTTCTTTTGCGCTTCAAAGTGAAAAACATGGTTCATGGTTGGCCAGATGCTCCGTAGTGTCTTTTGGGAGGTCTGCCTACAGAAACACGGTGTAAATAGGAAACAAAACGGAGCCTCGAGAATCTGAGCTCACTGTTTATTAATTAACCAGACAACACTGTGGAGGAACAAGGTACTGCTGAATGTCTGCAGTCAATCCGGCAACTTCCCTTGAGATCACACTGCCTCAGGGAGACGCAGGAACTGAAAACTCTGTTTTTTTTTTTCAATGTTTCTGATTTGAACGATGGCTGCTGTTCTGATGCTCTGCAGAAGTCTCATTGAGCAAATGCCTGTGCCATGAGGATTTGTGGAAAACAGAAATGGGATGTTGATAGTTCTCACGTTTAAAATAATCCCGGTATATGTTCTCATTTTCTTTCTGCCCTTCTACTTTTGCTATGTTTAAGAGCTCCCAACTTTATGGCTCTCTGTTTCAGGCTGCCCTGCAGGGCGCCAGCAGTATACACCCCAGAGCCTCTCTGCTCCTATTACTGCAGTAACTCTCCTGGGAAGAAGCCTCAGCAGATTGAACGAATGGTGATCAGTGACGCAGAACCAGCCAGGGGGAGGTGGCGGAGAGGGGCATTAATGATGGAGGGAGGAACAGTGACAGAGGGGGAAAAAAATTTCTATCACTGCAGGAGTTACAGCGCGGAGACAGGAGAGGAATCTTAATAATCATGAGGACGAAAATCCTAAGGGAGAAAGAGCTAGATGAGTTGGGGGATTTGGGGATTTAAAAACTTGGAGAAGAGCTTGATTGATGCGGGAAGAGAGGGCAGTGAGGGAGAGGGGAGGCTGGTGGACTCGTGGCAAAGTACGAAAATGCAGGAAAAATGAAGAAAAAAAATGGTACATACTGATGGAGAAAGAGTGCCTGCGTTGATCTCAGCTGTTCCAACTCCCATAGCTAATGAGATGACATCAATCACTCAGTGGACCATGGAGCCTGTGGGCTGTTGTCTGCACTTTCGATACACAGTATCACACGATAAAAAGGTCGGCTTCGTGGGCAGGTGGAGGAGCGACTCTTCTTCTTATCATCAGTAATTATCAACACAGCCTGCAGAAGATCAAGAGAAAACAAGATGAGGATGGAAAGAGCAGTGTCCGTAAACTGGCATATCACCGTGAATCACAACAGAGTGACAGTTAGTTTAATAATTAAACATTGAAATAAAAGGAGCTTTAGGAGGTTTTTAACCCCCCCCCCCCCCCCAAAAAAAGGGATTAATCTGGTTTTAAACAGAAATCTTCAGCACCAGCTTGCATCAGACCTTGTCAGCTGTCGAGCAGGTTGTTCTATCTTCCACGAGACAGAGTTTCATCAGACAGGTGTGCTTTCAACATGGACATAAAAGTTTCACATCAGATTATTTGATTTTTTATTCACATTTTCAAGTCCCACAAATTGGCCTCAGTCTTGCATTCCACTGCAGGTGGTGAAGGTCAGCCTTCTCCCTACTGAGATTTGTTTCCACAGTTATTGTTATTGGCTAAATTATATTAGATAATGAGAAACTGATGTCCCCGTTGTTGTAGATGTCATTTTAACTCGCTGCTGATGTGATACTTACAACGAAACACACACTTTTCTGAATGTATATAGAAATATGTAGGGAAGAAATGAAGAAAGTTACTCTAGAAAACAAAAAAATCATATTCATTTCTTTAATTACTCTGAACCAAAAACTGAAGCTTTTCATTCGCCCCAAAGGAAAAGTTAGGAACTCCTAGCTAAAACTAACTATTAGATGGGCCGTCGCGAAAATACAGACCACGATTCTTCCAGTTACAGTTAGATGCCCTCTGTTATTGTATTTATAAAACTTTCTACACACTATGAATTCCTGGAGACAGGTCCACAGGATCAAAAACTCTTTCCCTTGAAAAGAAAACCAAAGAATTCAGCAAATTCCACGTCTTTTGATACTGGTCATCTTCATACATAAAGTCTCAGCAGCCGCAGGTATGAGAATCGTCGGTAGTTAGTAGATGTGTGAAGTGCACTATGCTTAAAGCAGTTCACGGTTTGTGCATGAAGTACTGTGGCTTTAAGTTTGTAACGCTGAGTTTTCTAATGAGCTTTTCCACCGCCACCCCACTGAGAACAGTTGCATGTCGGCCGCAGCGCTGACAGAGAGGATTGCTCGATTTTCAGTGTGGATGCTCTGCTACACGAGAATGAATCTCTTTTCTGCGCCCCGATGCAATGGGAGAGGTGCAAGTGGTCAACTCCCTTCTCGAGATGGGGCCCACGCTGAGACATTAGTCATTCTGAGTGCTGCGTACTGCCGAGCGAAAAGTTGATTCTGGTTCTTGAAGAACTGTGTGTGTTGCGAGAGGAAGTCGGTGACCTCAAAGACTTTAGCGTCTACTGCAAACACTCGCTGCAGTAGAAGTCGTTGCATGAATGGCTCCCTGGGTCGTTTTTCATTTACTGAATTTTTTCCCCGTTACCGTAAAACTCGCCACTATAATGGGTGATTCATCACCTCACCAGAGGGATGTAATTCTGTGTGATATACTGTATTTCTTCCTCCTGGAATAACAGCATAGCTTCACTATCTATTTCTCGCGCTCTTACGTCCCTTCTCTATCAAAGCTTATTATGTAATTCATGCGCAGTAAAATGAGTAATGACCTGGAGGGATTGTTCGGCATGTGAAGGATCCCTGCATTAATCTGCGTTTCTTATTAAGCCTCCCCTCCCCTGACCAGGTTCCTCTCACTGAAATGTTAAGTTGACTGAGAAAAAGAGTTTCTCTGAGCTTCCAAAACCGACACAACACACTATTATACAGTACTATGTGAACAGAGCTCATATATTCTCTCCAGGCGATTGATTGTCTTGGACGTACTGTTTAGTACAGTATAGCTGCTCTAACACTAAAGTCTGGAAATGTTCTTTCCGGAGGGGAATTTCTGCAATTGTTGCTACGGACATTTTTCTTGAACTTTTCCTGCCAGCGCCCAAAGTAAAATTTCCGGAATATGCCAGAGTGAGAACACAGCAGGAAAATCTTCGGAAAAGTCACGGCGAACGAATAGTTGTGTTGATGATTGTAAACAAAAACACAGTTTTCTGCTGCTGAATTATCGTCATCGCCACCTCCTGCTGCTCTGACGCCACAGAATGTCCCCGACAAAGGAAAAAAGACCCAGATTTTCGTGAAATTTTTCAGTTCAGTTTAGACCTGTGAATTTGGTCAGTATGAGTTGACTTTCTATGCCTCACTCAGTTGCCCGAGAGAGTGCCGCCTCCATAGAAATGAAACGGCTTTACACTATGCAATCTCATATTTGCACTTTCGGTGTGAAAGTCCAGATGAACTGAGATGCAGGTTTTACCGTCTGGTGGAAGATTTGGTTTCCTCAGTGTGATCTACAGTAGGCAACTGTAAACATATTCCCAAGACAGTGGAGGTACTTAACATCACGATAACATGTTATTGACCTCAGGGTTTGTGTAAGATGTTGTCAATGCCGCTTGAGAATGCACCTGTTTGTTCTCGGTGGATTGGATCAGATTGCTTTTGTGTGGTGTGTGTGTTCCACAAGCTTATTGGCACAATTTTCTTGTGCTATTTATTGATTTATATGTTTTTTTTAAAAATATAATTGGGAATGTTGTATAGTGCAGTAAAGCCCATGACAAGACAAGCTAGGGAAGATTAAATTTGAGGATTTGTTAGCCCTGCTGGGATAAAGAATACTAGCTGGTGAGTTTAAATAATAAAATTCTTATATTAATTTTAACGATTAAATATAAGCTACTTTAACTGATAAATTCATAATGTCACTTTTATCAAATTTGTCTGATCATTGCTTGCCTGCCAGGATTATTAGAGCGAGGGAACACATTTTGACTAAAAGCTCTAGACTTTGTTGTTGGTTCCAAGATGAGCACTTGTGGCTTTTTTTTTTCATATTATGCCTGATGCCAGGGTGGCAGCACGGCGTTGTTTTGTCTTCGCTTCTCTCCTGCAATTGTCAGCTGTAGTGGCAACTCTAGCATGCGGGTGCTATTTATAACAATAGTAAGACATGTCATGCCTCAATAGCATCTTTTAAAATCAAGACAGGTTACCAACTGACTTGAACGTTGTTGTTCTTCTGCCCCTGCAGAGATAAAGTTGTCGGGTTTGAGTTAGACTTTACTGTATTGAGTTGTTGTACATTTTCAGATGATATCCGGGTCTTTTTGAGGACATTGTGTTCTCTTACAGTGCAGGTTCCTCGTGGGTGATTCCCATCCTTCCGTCGGTAGCTTGTTTTGTCTAGAGCCAGTGAACCATGCTGTCTCACTTCTATTATTCACACCTTCACCGAGCATCACTCTTGGTCAGCCCTTCAAACTATGTCTCACACACAGTATGTCAGCTGTTATGCTGTAGCAGCACCAACAGAAAATCTCTGCGCTCTGTGTGTTACACACTCGATGACTCCAAGCGCTGCGTTGCTGTGTTGTTGTATTATTCAGCTTGATGAGTGGTGGTGGTTTCCCCTGGAGAAATGACTCTCTCCCACTGGAGTCCTTCAATTTTTTATTGTGGTGATGTTTTTGGAGCTGTTATTCCCCTTATCTTGCACATTCTTTATGTTGCAAACAAACTATCAATTCACCCTCTTGGTTGGGGCCATGTTTTAAAAAGCATAGTTAAGTCCCATTTGCAACTAAAGTAACTCGCATTTAAAGCAAGTCAGTCTGTCTTTCCCAGTCCTGTGATAAAGAGAGAAGAGTGTCCTGCAGATGCAGTCGGGATGGGTTTGGTCAATTCCCAAGACCTAAAGGGGATAGAGATCAGCAAAACATCTCATATTTTCCAAATTTCCCCACACTTGGACACTGCCAATCATTTGCAAAGGCAGGAAAGGCCTTGGCACAAAGAGAGCAGGAGGATTTTTTTTTTATTAGTTGTGGTAGTGCTGGATTTCTTCCAGGCAGATTTTTCTGCTTAATCTTTCCTTTAAATCCACCCTCATCTAGCTTTCCTATAGTCCAGCAAAGCCTTTGGGTTGTGGCAGAGCAGATGATGCCCTGCAATGACCAGCTGAGACCCACAGAATCAACCAGATGAGCCATGAAGTCTGTGTGTGTTCAGCCTCATATGTGTATATGAATTTGGGTTTGAGTGAGGGATTGTGTGTGTTTATCTGTGCATATTGTGTTCTATATATAATATATGGTCATTGCCAGATTCTTTTTGTCAACTGGGCATTCGTGTTTATGAAGATGCTGCTTGGCTTTATATCCATTTTCCTTTGGTAGTAGAGTGCAGTTTTCTTTACTTGTGTGTTTGGGAAATTGTGCTATTTGACAAAAAACAGTCTCTGTAGTACTGTGTCTCTGACGACAACATCAAACATAGCTGCCAGTACAAAGAAGAAACTCCAAATTATGAATTTGTTATCTGCCACTGTGGCAGACAATGGGTCCACGTCCGACAGTGAGTGGCTAATCCAACCGAAACGTAACTCTCTGCGCTGCTCTCTGAGGAGGCTGTTTTGTACGAATGACAGTAGTTAATCCACCAGGTTTACACAAACATGTATTATCTGCCATAATGGATTCCACATTTTTCTCTGGTTGAACGGCAATGATTACAAATGCTTGATAGACTGTCCTACATCTGTCGTATGTCCATATCTGTAAGGTAGCCAGCATGAAGGATGATTTTTTTTCTTCTTTTAATTCATCATAATACACGTAGCTCTTTAAGCTGTAAATTTCACAATGGCAGGTCGGCCCCACTGTGATTATGTATGGTCATCAGTTCAAATACAGATGATCATAGCAGTTACTATGGGATAATGTAGTTATGCATCATTCCATAGTGACTCCAAGGTAAGGCATCATATCCTAATTAGTATTGATATGAATAATCAATGCAGGTAGATTCTGTTTTCCTGTGCCCTTCAGCTGGTAATAGGGTTGAGCACCACAACACTGGTGCTGTTGTGAGCAGGTGAGGCATGTGATACTGAGTTAGTGATTCACAGGATACTCATTCAAATGTGCCCCCGTCTTCACCCTTTGAATACATTTTCAGAATGATCTGATCTGCCTGATCTGACATATCATGAATTTATTGATTTATTTTGTCTATATGGCATAAATAAAACCCTCTTTGTATATATGGATGTAGGGTGTAAAATTGGAACATTTCTAATTTGAATGAATTTCTCAAAATCAATTGAGAGGAAGGTTAGAGGCCAGGGGTCATTTAATTTCTCATGCAAACTTTGTGAGTCATTTCGGCCTGTCTGTGTAATATATAGTCGTTAATAGTTACACACTCACTTAATTAACTCAAAAGTAGACTTTCAGGAGCTTTAGGAGTGTTTTCTGTCAGGGAGAGGAGCTCTCTTAACTGCAGACTTTGGGCTTTTTGACTTTTACATACACAAAAAAAACAATACAGCACACTACTGTAGAAGAAGGGGCGAAAATTGAAAAAGCATAATATGTCTCATTAAAGGGGACAGCAGATACAATGTGGAAAAATCTCATTGAATATTATCTTCATGTTGCCCTGTGATGAAAAGTTCTGTTTTAACAGTACTGAATGGGACAGGAACAGGTTGGTTAGCGTCTCTCTACGTCCTTCAGCTCTTTACATGTTGCTTTCTAAAATCCTCCATCTTCATTTTGTCTTTTCACATATTAATGCAACAAAACTTCAGCCTGTCGAGCAGAGCATCACCAGGCCCAACAGCGGTAACCCTGGATACTCCTCTTTCTCAAGCGATTTCTCCTCATTGATGTAATAGATGTGTCCCTGAAGGGTATTTTCTTTGTGCATGTTTCCTTCGGCAGGCTGCTGTTGTGATCGTACCGGCAGCGTTCAGGCAGCAGCCAGAGGCTGTGGATCACAGCAGCCTTGGAGCAGCCTTTTCAGGCCTAATGCTCTGCTAGCGGCTGGAGTATTAATTCACTGTGGCACATATAGTATGATTATTAACACAGATTAATAGACAGTATGTTTTCAGCTCCGGGCAAAGTCAAATATGAGAAGAATGACATTTTGTTGCTGGGTTTTGGCGGCATGTTTGGGTTCTTTAATAGAGCCGTGACAGCTCAACCATCGATGTATAGCTTTTAGTTTCACTTTCAATCTATCCCTGAGGAGAAATCTATCTGTTTCTTTTCTAACGGTTTCGAGAGTGTTGTTGAATACTAAGTCAGCTTTGCCCCCAAAGTATTTCACTGCAGTTGTTAAATAATAATTTTTTCACATGTTTACAGCTAGTTTATTTTTATAGAGGCTTCGATTTGTCATTTTCTGCGCAGCATTTTGGGTACAATTTTCCTGATTTCATATCTACTGTTGCACCATGATAAAAGTTATAAATATAGATTTCTTTTTAAACCATCGGCACCATCTATGTTTAAGGGGATTTAATGATGCCTACCAGTGGAGATACCCACTGTAGTGATGTGGGAAGGCCTTGTCAGAGTTCTGCACACTGGGATTTGGATGAGCGCCATGTGTCTGTGGCTGATAACAACAGAGGGAACCTGCGAGCTCTGGAGTCAGGGATGGTCAGTGTCCCATGTGAAACACTCAGACACTAAATATCTAAACCAAACTCAATCCCGTTGTCTTATGTAACCAGGCAAGATTTTCTGGCTCTGTGTTGTGCCAAAGGTTAGAAACCCAAAAGGGTTCACATCATTTAACTTTCTTAATTTATTCATTGTTGGCGCTGCTGTGAAATTCCATTTAGAATTTGATTCAAATTCTTCTCACATTATGTCGTGTCAATTTAAATGCTTGAGAGGAAATAATAGAAATTTAAACACTATAGTTATTGTTTTGCCAACGGGGGATCATTACCGCATATCCCCCCCCCCCCCCCCCAAAAAAAAAGTTTAAATTCTTCAGGGCTTAACATTTTAGGATTACAACAGAATCCATTTGCTCATTAAACATCTTAACTCCTTTTTTATCCCAGTGTTATTTATCGTTGGGAGATTCTAATACTTTTATCATCTTTCTCTCTGTCACATACATAAACTAAGCAATTAACCAAAAAAGAAATCCCCTCATTATCCATTGCTCATGCTTTGAATTTTGATCTGCCCCAAACCCCCTAAAAGCTCCCCTCCCTTAACAAAGACCCAAAAGTGTTTGAGGATATGTGGAAATAATAAAGTGACCTTTTGTTCTGTTCAAACTACTCTGATAACCAGTCAGTACTTAAAGATAGGCCTCTCATTTACACACGGTGGATGGCCTTGTAATTATAGCTTGTCTCAGCCATAGTGAATCATCACAAGTGATGCCTGCGCAGGTTTGCATTAGTCTCTCAGAGTGATACAAAACATGCAGCCGTGTTGTTGCACTCAGTTTTTACTGCGTTTGAGGGTGTTGTGCTTCCACAGTCGCATGGCGATGCGTCTCCTCCTTTGCTGAGGAAATTACTGATACAGGAATGAATGTGTCTGCCACATGACGGATTGACTGCCATTGTAATTGAAGGTTGGCTGAGGGTGGGAAAAGATGAACTGCCTGCACACAAGTGATAGCCGCCTCCGATTTTTTGCTTGAATTCCCGCTCTGCCTCCCGCCGAGTGTTTGTTTCCTCTTTCCTCCGTGTCCCATGCATGTCGCCTGCACCCCCCAGCTCAGTGTTTAGGCTGGAAGGGGAAGTTGTATCAGATGAATAGCTTCTCTGACTTCCTGCACCACCTGGGGGTGTTTCTGCAGCGACACACTCTCAGCATATTCTCATTAATAATTAGTGGGTGTTTCCCTTGCGAAAATACTTCAAGGGCTGTTTTTCTTTTTCTTGTTTTACTATTTGCGAATGAGTCTATACAATTTTCAAAAGATTAGCACTTTCAATTTTAAGTTAAATGACAGTGCATATTTTTTTCTTACTGTAACATAGATCTACACTGAAAATAGCCTGCAGTTTGCTTTTTGGAGGAAAATAATCAAATGGGAGAAATAAACATTACATATTTTTTCGTTTCTCTGTGTTTTGATTGGTGATACTGTCACTCACCTTTCATCAGTGCAGAAACTAGCTGGTTTTATGAATGCCAGAGAATGTCTGGAAAATTGGTTGTGGACATTTTTCCAGGAGTTTGCCGTTTATATATGACGAAGGCAGCAGGAGATTGTCGGGCGCGTTCAAACCACAGAAAAAATTTCGGCACGTTCTGTAGCGTCTGGGTAGAGGAGGCCGGAGGCTGGAGGCCGGACATGACAATAATTCTTCTGCGATAAGCAGTTTTTTTTGTTTAACATCATCAACACACATCTCCCACACATTTTCCAGAGTTCTAATGAGAAAAAAGGTCCATTCATGTTGGTTCTTGAAGTTTGGAGACTTCATGTAGCTCCTGTTGTAATCGCCCAGGGAGAAATGTGAAAACAGGTGTGCGTGTGCAGTGAGAGGTGAAGATGATAATCCTGAAAATTGTTTAGATATTGGATGGCATCACAATCTCCAGTGCTGCCTGTTGCGGTCAGCTGGGTTATAGACAGGCCAGCTCCGCTCCGCCTCATCATTTCCATAACCTTTCACAAGAGGTTCAATCAGGCAGAAATTAGGTGTCAGAATAACTGCTCACTCCTCACGGGATGTACCCATTCTGTCTAGTGCACATTCATATGCTTTGCAGCACTGACAGACACAATGTTGAGGTGTTTTCCCTTGAAACACAACGGACTGTGGCTCATCAAAACACTGAAACCAGTGAAAAGTCTCAATCTAAATATGTTGATGTACCAAGATGAAACTTTTTTTATCATATGAATCATACACAGCAGAGAAGGCAAACACTGCAAACCCCATGTAATAATTTAAATACAGCTCATTCGCATCTACATTTCTCTCTCAATTAAGGGAGCGGTTCCCAACACCTTCCCACTTCCAGCAGCTTCATCTCTCACTCTCATTATTGTCGGTGCTAAGTGAGGCAGAGCGACTGAGCAAGAGCCCGCCTACTGTCCAATCTCCATATTAAAAACGGAGGAAAAGGTCAGCTTAGCAGCCCCTTAACGGTTATTGACAGGAAAAGGGTGGGGAAGGTCACTGATTTAGGTAAATGCCATACGGTCATGAAAATGAAGCTGCTAAAATATGTAGATTAGGCAGCAAGAGTGATATCATTGTTGTGGGAGAGTGGCTGTGCAGATGGTACAGCTGAAGGCGTCTGACGGCAGCTGCTTATTGCTGTCCTCGCGGAGGAGGATCGTGGTTAAACAAGAGGACATGTTCAATTTAAATGCTATTTGTATTTGCAGGAGGTGCTGTCGTGCGTCGTCTGACATGAGATCTAACATTTGTGGCCTCAGAGGGATGTATAAGATTAGCGGAATTACCTTTCCGCTCAACGATTTCAGATCAATAGCAGGATCTGAGTTCTCTTCAAGAAAAAAACCCATTTCCGTTGTAATGCTTTTGTCTCTGCTTCACAAAACGTCTCCGCAGTAAAGCGAGACAATGGTTTCAGTCAATGATCACTCGCTTCTCGTAGCATTTCATGCTTTACACATGGAGGTTATTTCTATCAAACTCATTTTCACAAAATGAATAAGTCAAAGGAGAGAAAATGATGAGTAGTCAAACCACAGTCAATGGAGGTTCAGATGAGTCCTTGTTTAGTGTCATTAGCTGCATGTAAAGAGCAAGAAAATGAATTGAAAATATATTAGAAAGTATTAGAAATAGGTGAAAATTTTGCCAGACATTGTAAAGTAACACAATAAGCATGCATCATTACTATTTCAGTTTGTGCATTATTATGGCTTTGAAATGCCGATCACGAATGCAGTGATTTGTAGGAGAGGTTCATATTTGCGGTCTGTCTGAAAGCTCAGGGATGTGCGTCGAATTGACATCATGTCAGGATGAAACACCTGATTTAACAAATTTGCTCTATAGCTCCATGGCCGTAAACAACCAGCCCTCCACTCATTATTATTATTATTATTATTATTATTATTATTGTTATCATTATCATCACATATTTGAACAAGCTGGCTGTGTGAATGTGAATTGATGCAAACGGCTGTGAAAGTGCGTTCATTGATAATTTCTGTCGCCCGCAGATCCATCAGTTCATCACAGACAGAAGACAGTGGTGACAGACATGTGCTACCCGACGGAGATATCCAGCCTGATGGACTTTGGCACTCCAGACTGCTCGCTTGGCAAAGGTAGGATGTTGCTCGAAAAAAATATAAAGTGTTGTCTTGGTGACAGCAGGAAGTGTGAGGAGTGATTTATCCTGGCAGTTAAAAGACACAAAGCTGTCAGCTCGACTGGGAGGTTAACTCTGGGGGAAAGGTCCCAGTGCAGGCTGGGAACAATCTGCTCCTGTTACCTGACAATCAGGGGCCTCGTTATTTCACTTGAGGCTTCGATTTATCGCGGCTAAATAACGCGTTTCGTCACCAAATACAAACAAACAGTGAAACTGGCGAAAGACACTGAGACCTGATTTGCTTTAATTCAGAATTGAGTTTCGTTGAAGTTTATTGCACAAATGATGTAATGGGCAGTTATTGCATCGCAGCGGGGCCCCTTCACTGTCACCAGTCTGAGAAATAAAATAAGTTTTATAGAGGGGCCGTGTGGCTCAGGATAATAGTCTAACTCACTCCCTCGCGTGTGGTGATCAAACTGACCAGCCTGTAATAATACGCACCACAAAAGGCACTGGTCATAAAGTGTATTGATCGCATGTGTATTGTTACTTAATCTACATGCCCCGAGTCGATTTCTTTCTCTCATCATAATGATGGCTGTTATTCTCTATTGTTCTCAGGCTGATGCCGGAGCAGAGAGTCTGCAGCGTAATTGTAATGCCAATCTTTTCATCCGATCCAGCCCCTCGAAGCTGGCGGAGCACGTTCAGGAGCTATTAGACAAACCCGGTGTTATTTCCATCAACAATGGGGAGCGACAGTAGTGAACTCAGTCACTCATTCTTCTTCTTTCCCCCACGTGCCCATTGCTGCTTTCAGTCTCCCTTCTCCTCATTTATTTCTTCTTTCACCCCCTGTCCTCTCTCAAGGCTAGCTAATATTTTAATGCCGCTCCGTCCCGGCTCTCTATCAACGCTCCCCCAGCACTGATAATGCAGACTGACAGGTCAACCGTGTGCAGCTGAGAGAGGAGAGAGAAACACAGCAGAGGAGAGCAGAGGGTAGAAAAAGAAAAAAAACGATTTTAGATTTCCTCTGACTTTAATGTGAGCAAAGCAAATGAATGACAGTGATACGGGGAGTTAAGCTGGAGGAAAGGGACACTGAGGAGAAGATCATCTCAGACTGAAGAATTGTCAGGATAAAAGCAATGCTGTGAGTAATCGGGAGTCTACAGCATGCATGACCTTGGGATCACAAAGTCGTCAGGAAAATCTTAATCTTACGAAAGCCGAAGGGTCCGATTTTAATCAAAGTGGATTATGTGAAAGTTCACTTGAGAAAAACACACAAGTTATCGTTACAATCTCTCGCCTCGGCTCTGATCACTGGGAGAATGGACCTGCCAGTACAGTCCTTGAGGCGTCAGCATGTGATTGACGGATCCATTGCCTTGTGTGACAAGTGTCTGGTTAGAGCACATCTGATCTTTGGACTGAGCTGCAGCGCTGGACGTCAGCCGCTGACAAGCAGGACAAATGGCTCGTCCGCTGCTGTTGCGGCTTTAAACGCAAGCGATTTAACTCAAAATTCCTCTTCCACACAAACACGCGCACGCATTATGCTCACTCTCTTGCTTTAGTATGCTACTTATGTCACTCAGGTGCTCACAAACTAGAAATTCCATTATAAGTGTATGTCCAGTGGAGCTCTGCAGGCTGAATTAATTTAGTTTATCTTTTTCTTCGAACCACCTGCTCGTACCTCCCTGAGGGTTTCAGGCCCAAATAGCCCCGAGCGGCTTGACTAGCCTTCACCTTCTTTACTCTGTGACCGTGTTTGCCCAAGTTTCCATCTAACTTGACATGCGGTTCTGTAAAGGGCCAGGCAAAAGAGCAGTCCGTGGATAACCACCAATAACACAGGAGAGCCTATATTAATAATGCAGTTTGTCACAATCCATTTATGGAGCGGTTTCATTCAGAGTTTATATTACCTACCTCTTCCGGCAGAATATACACATCCACATTCAGGAAGTGAGTAATGTAAACTCGCGTAGGCTACGAAGGCATCGTGAGCTCGGAGGGAGCACGCTGCTTTCACACAGAGGGGAGTATTGTTCTCTGTTTAGTCTGTGAGAGTCATAACATGCGCCGTCCTCTGCTTGCTCTCGGCCATCAGGTGGTGTAACAGCTCCACTGTCTCACCTGGTGCAGTACCTGAGGCCTGAGGTGCAGCTTGTATTCCCCTCCCCCTCCCACTCATTTCTCGCTACGGGGGGAGAAGAAGATGAAAAGGGGGCGTGGGGCTGCTCCTGGGCGTGTCACTTGACAGGTAGTGTATACACAAAGTGGGGGAGAAAAAGAGGCGCATTCAGAAGAAGGAAAAAAAAAAAAGAAAGAGAGCAGGAAATGTTGCCGAGCGGCTCTCAGGGAGACAACTTCCTAGTAACCTGTCTGGGTGGAGCCTCACCAAGAAGGGCTGGGAGCGGCTGCTGGCTCCGCTGGTGCCTTGTGTGTTTTGGTTTGAATGGTGTGTGTGTGTGTGTGTGTGTGTGCGCTGGCCTGTACATGAGATAGTGTGCATGTCTTCCTTCTTTCCTTTTTTTCACCTGCTATGAGAGCTAACACCGCAGTTGACAGTGGAGTCGAGTGGAGCCTGTGCGGAGGAGGCCATGAGGTCCGAGAAGGAGGACGGGAAGGCCGGTGAGTGACAGAGAGACAGGTTGATCAGGAGAGACAGTCGGGGGAGGAGAGACGCTGTTTGTGTGTTGAGGGCTTAGTGTGGGCCACGAAACTGGCTGGGGTCAGTGTTGTGTTAGTGGGTTCATGTCGAGTGTGTGTGTTTGTTTCTGTTTGTGTATGTCATGTTTCTAATCTGTGTATTTAGTGCTGGAAAGTACAGTTAATTTAAGTCAAAAACTTATTTAAAGTACGAGTTTAAGGTACTTTTACTTTAAATATTGTGCTGATTTACACTTATTGGACTATATTGCAGAGGAGAATGTTTTTAAGCCTACGCCACCACATTTATTTGACAGCTATTGATACTAGGTACTTTGCAGATTAAGATTTGTTATTTTGTACATATAATCAGTTTATACGATTTGATATTACATACTGTATTCAAATACTGTATAAATTGCTTTATCAATTGTTAAAATGTTTTAGTTAAAAAAATGCTACTTACAATTTCCCAGAACCCACATAAATGTCTTACACTACTGAACCATATTCAATCTAAGTACTTCTACCACCAGGGTATGTACATTATGTATACAACAAAATACACTGAGGGTGATTTTACACAATTAGTTTGTACATTAACTCAAATTTAGATCTGTTTTATATCCCAGACTTATTTATTATTGTATTTCAGATAAGAACTAAACACTGACCTAGATATGACATGTCCATATGGATAACATGGTAATCTGTTAATCTTCCATAAGCATTGTATTTGATTGGAGTGGTTTGTTTGGTCAGATACTGAACAGTATTACAGACATCTACTGCTCAGCAGACATTCTAAAGCTCACATGAGAGAAAATAGCATGTGAGGAACAATAACTTATCCATTACTCTTGTGTCGGAAATGATGTAAGAACCAGAAATATTATCTAGTTACTAGAGATGCATTGTGGTTGAAGCGATTTATGTTGTTTTGAAGGAGAGAGAAGAGACTAACTTTTTAAAAGATCCCCATTCTTTGGTCAGATGCCATGACCAGTATTTTAGATGTCTGTGGGTGTATCTCTTAGAGATATATCCGACCCCACTGTGTTTTGAGTGACTTCTACCACGGCTGTTGTTATTTGCACCCATGAGGTCATGGTAAGATAATGAGTTTGACCAATTGCTCAGCAACAATCACCGTCAGAGATGGATACAGAGCCTCGAGTTATTTATCTAAAAAAAAATAAAAAGGCATTATTTATAATCATTCTTTGTGTGAGCTGCACACAGTGGCTACTTCAAATGAGATGAGCTTATTCAAGTACATCATCTCCACTCCAGTAATGCTCAGTAATAATGAGCACAGATCAGGTATTCATTGCCATATTTGACATGATTTAAACACGGTGAGGCTTTTAAAGTTTCATACAGTTTAAGCTTCTGCGGCAGCTCCAGCTGCAGAACAGGCGCCTCATGCAGCTTGTTGGATTATGCTGATATGCCGCAGGACATGAGGGAGGTCATGTATCAAATCATGTAGATTTCCAGTTCTCCACAGGCTGGATGCTGCTGCTTCAAACAGATGTTTAGTCCATACTAAAGATTCAAAAGAAAACAATGGCCTGTGGCATTTTGTTTCACAGTGGTCTGTACAAGTTGGTCAACTTCATGGACACCACATTGACTATGATGGTGTGCTATAGATACACAGGCGCAGTGTCAGAGTTTTCCCACATGTAATCGTAGCCTGTCATCGCCAGACCAATTGTCATTTGTGAGTGGCTCTAGGACCTCTTACATCATGGAACTTAATACAATGTGTCATCATCCAAAGTATACGGCTGAATGAAAATGTCATGTCTCGTGGGCTAAAGAGAAAAGGTAGTGCAGCAAAACATGCAACATCATAAACATAACGTATGACATGAAAACAGAACAAGACTACGAAGGTTGGTGTTGGGTTCAATCTCCATTTGACTACTTTCAGTGCTTATGGAATATGAATTAAATATATAAAATATAGGTAGGTCAATAGTCACTGTCCCTACAAGGACCTCTTAAGCTCACTAATAAAATATTTATATCTATTCTGGTTCTGGTAAAACCATGAAGTCTACTTAAAGAAGTAGCGTTAAGGGGGGTGGGGGGACTGATCCAATATTTGAGTCGAAGCTGCTTGAACATATTGATTGGCTGAATAATACCCTCTCAGGTACAAGGATCATCATGTGGGATCATCAGCAGCAGCTAAATTAAAAACTGTGAGTTCCAGTGATCATATGCTACCGCTGCTGTACAAATTCAGCTCCTTATCATTGCTTTGCTGACACAAATCAAGACGCTCTGTTTCCTATAGAGCCTCCATGTCAACCAGGTTAATTTGCCTAATCACTGGCTAATTAACTTAATGTGAACTAAACCCACGCACAGTTAATGATACTGGTGACAATGAGGGTATGTTTTTTTTCAAAATGCAGCCCTTGACAGAAATGTTAGAAGTCGATATAGCCTTGTCCAAGTTCTCACTGCTCTTCCAGTGGCACATCCCTGGCAACGTTCCCAACCTGCACATAATAAACGTGTGAATCCATTACAGCTATCTGCACTTGGCATCCCTGCACTGACCTTGTAATGTAAACCCATAGGCAATTAATTATTGTATACTACGTTGTATACTGTTCATGCATACACTTGCATACGGATAAATGCATTTCAACAAAAATTACCTCATGTTTGGTGAAAGTGTTCTGATCTGCTCCAGTGACAAAGGCACCTACTGTCTCAACGATATTTGCATGTTATGTGTTTTCAAGTACAGTATGTGAAGTATTATGCAGAGGAAAAATGATAAATGATCAACATACATATTTGAATTCCGTAGATGTGCTGAACCAGAGAGTGCTGTTCCGTTTGCTGGCCGCGATGAATTACCATTAAGTGGTGAATACTACGGTCAGGTAGCTGTGAGAGGAACATGCATTATTTAAGTCAATATGTATTATAGAGAGGCAGTGTAATACCCTGAGTGGGAATCGGACCTGACCCAAACATGCAGGGCATTTCAGGATGCAGGAAATGCAGTGCTTCATGGTGTCAAGCTGTCAGGAATCAGGCTTTTGAGGCGTATGAGATGCAGTAGAGGCTTGTCACTGCTTTTACTGCTATTTGGGGAGTAAGCATGGCGAATTTGAATCTTTGCAGCCCACACAGGTCTATACAACCTCTGCTCCTTAATTGCACAGGCTCATCCTGTGACTGAAGTACAAATTAACAATAAAGATGCTAAATATAGTCCTGCCGATGATTTAAAAATGCCCCTAATCGCTGCAGCCTACCTCTTCCACCCACCCACCTGACCTCGATCCCTGTGATTTGAGACTCCACAGAAGCCTCTGACAGGATGAATGTGTTCCTTTTTGTATCCTCTCAGTATGAGGCGTCTTCTCACCCTCTTTCCCTCCTTTGTGGCTTTCTGTAAGATTTGAGTTTGGTGCTCATTTGATGCTATTCTTTCATAAATCCGTTGCTTACAGAGTGTTTGGGTTCTCCTGTTGACTTGAGTTCTAAACTTGAGTTTCTTTGAGGGGAAACTCCAAACACACATTTTTTTTTTTCCAGTCTTAAAAAGGGTCAATAAGCGATTCTGAA
Source organism: Scophthalmus maximus (assembly GCF_022379125.1). NCBI lineage: Eukaryota > Metazoa > Chordata > Actinopteri > Pleuronectiformes > Scophthalmidae > Scophthalmus > Scophthalmus maximus. The sequence goes on from NC_061520.1 coordinate 10,979,897, forward strand.
GCAATCTGCGTTTTGTAAAAGATCATCAAATATTTCCTCACGGTCCACTAGCTGTTGGTTCTGTCGATTCTGCCGATCATTTGATCGAAAACAAAACAAATGGCTTGGGTCGCACCACACAACACTGCGAGGGCAGCGGGTGGCGCTGTAAGTCGGCACTTTTGGCCTGATGGTCAGCGCGTCGCTCTCTCGTACCCGCGGGTTTGCGGCCCGGCCAGAGCAATAAAATCACAACACCAACAACAAAGAGAGCCACAAGCTTTCTCCAAAACCGCTCCGCCCCTTTAAGAAGGCCTAATCGATTCAATGGTATTTGAAATAGTTGTACTTAAGTCGTGTCTGTTCAGGCTTGGTTGCATGGTTTCTGTAACAAGATTTCTACAACCGCGCTAGCGGCTCTGTGCGGCTGTACTTGGGCACAGCACCGCTTTGCGTTCAATGCTGATGCTAGCGTGCCAAAATGGTCACAGTGACGATGCCGACACGCAAATATTTTTGGAGTGGATGAATTTTTTTTTAACCAAACTTCATATCAATCCACCCAACGGTTGCCGAGGCATCGTCCGTTAAAATGTCACTCTCGCGTCGGCGTCAGAGGAAAATCCCCCACAAAGTCATTTAAGAGTCATCATCTGTGCACCATGAATGTGAGAATCCACCCAGACAATCAACATCGCCGTCCCTAGAGCCGCGACGCTCGCATTGCGACAAACAAAAGACAAGCTACGAGACAAGAGAGCGTCACCTGGAAGCAGTCTGTGCTGACACCCCTATCCACATTCTCTCCTGTTCACTTCATTTTCTTGAGTGTCATCCGAAGGGAAAAACACCTCCAGCAACACAGATTATTGATAAGATGAGGTTCATTACTTGCATTTCAGTCGAACCAGTCTCTCTTTTTTTTTTTTTTACTGCCCGTCATGACTGCTGTGTTACCTGTGCGATTCATTTAATCAAGAGCTGAAGCAGACTGCTGTCTTCTCCCAGGACTATCTCCACCGATCTTTATACTGTAATTAGTCATTCATTATTCATTAGAGTCCAGAGCTAAGCAGACATATGCTACTCTCATAATACGACTTAGAAAAAAGACAGCTGTGAGCACAGACACAGTCATGTACATGCACGGACACAAATCTAGTAATTCAAGAGCAACAAGAGGAGATGCTGCACTGCATAACTGATCAGATAATATCACATGTATGATTCCAACGTTCATATGTTTGCCACAAATGATTCTTTTTGTCTTCTGATGTTTATTTTCCAAACTGCACAGTAGAGTACATGTGACCCTGGAGATACATTAACTGGCTTTTCATCGATTTAAATAAAGCATTTAACTCAAAAAGCTGAGTTTAACATGATTCACCTATATTTGGGCTTTGATTATGACGTATCAACTATGTTTTAGCATAAATGATTTACTGAGGTAAGAAAGTTGAATGTGACTGTAAACATAAGCAGGAACTATTGTGGTCCGGTGGTCATGGTATTGTTTAGCTCACAAGCAGTTACAGAGACATGGTGGTAGCTCGATTGCCCTCAGGGAGGCTCACAGCTTGAGTCAACACAGTCACCTGCATTGCAGGTACACTTCTTGCATAACGTTTTCCAGCGAGTACAAGTGCGGGACCGTTTTGAGCGGGACACTTTCCTGGTAAACAAGTTTTTGATACTTTTATTTGGTTTATTCTGTGTAGTTTATCTATAAGGGGAGCGTTTAAACTTATAACTCATTAGGGGGCTTTGAGGAAGCATTTTAAAAACTCTTCCCTGGTTGTTTAATCCAGCTCTGCTCATATCAGCGTGTTACAGAAAAGCATTTAGTTGTGTTGCCCGCCCCCCCCCCCCCCCAGCATCTCAGTGAACATTTGTCATACTGCTTTAAAATGATTTGTTTAAAGAAAACTTTGATTTAGGTGTCCTCCTGTGTACTGATATAATTGTTTGCTTCCATCGTAATCTTTTTGAGAAATGTGGCATTAAATGATGATGCTCTAGTTTGATGTCCTGCATGAGCTGAACCCCCTGTAATCCCCCATCAGAAAAAATCCCCCAGCACTTTCAGTAGAAATCCATTTCTGCTTTATCTGCAATCCCCCACCCACTGTATAGATATTGTAGCTGTGCATCTAACCGACAGGAGCAGAGAGGGAAGAAGAGGAAAGTAATGAAAGCCTATAGCTGGCGCAAAACACCTTCAGATTTTATTTATGATTCGTTGTGGAAATTGAAAATTAAAGATCAATCTCAAACACATAACATTCAATACTATTGTCTTTTACAAATGCTGTTCACAGGGTCAGTACTGCTGCAAGAAAAACAAGACCACTGAGGAATTGACAACATGAGGAAATGGTTAAAGCAGCTGTAGGCCATGTTTCTATTGTTTTGTTGGAGCCTTATGAATGTTCAAGAGTTTCAAAGTACATCAATCAGATGTGTTACATTCTTTTGACACCATAGAGCCAGATTGTTCATTTTTAATGCTGTTGACTCCTCTAGTGTCCAGCAAGACAGTGGTAATCAGATTTTGTTGTTTGCAGGAGTCTTTTGTTAAGAGTATTGCTTTAAGAGGACAGTTGTGTCAGCGCTGTGTGTCTTTAATCTGTAGTAGAGATGGGAAATAATGTATGACCTTGTTATCCAACTATCAGTTACTGTACCTGAGAGATTAGAGGAGTGGGACAGGCAGCATCATCGCCTCTGGCATCGTGTTGGACAGAAATAGCTGTGTGGAACCACTGTACAAAATTAAATTACACAGATTTGAATTGTCAGGGAGACTGAGGTGGAAAAGTGACAGTCATGCACATCGTCAGTCCTCAGTCCTCAGGGCAGAACAGTTGGCTGCTGTCACTGCACACATTTTTGAAACCCATCTCACTCATAATGTTCATGGTTTTTCTTTCAGGTTCACTATGGTACATTGAAACTGCTGTTTCTATTATTCACAGAAAATTGTTCTGTTGTTATGTTCATTTCACCGAAAAATGATCAAAACAAACTAACATTGCATTCATTTTGCTGACGCTTTTGTCCAAAGTGACTCAAAATCATTGATTTTTTTTTTTACACATATCAGAGTTAGGCAGGTAGCATAAGGGGCCTTGCCTTAGGGCCCACAAAAACATTCCACAGATGTAATCATGTAGAGATACAAGTTTTGATATTTCTGTCTCTGAGATTTCTGACATTCTTGACAAAGACATGATTCAAAATGAATGCCTCAGTTTCTATGAAGCTCCACAGACTTCATTGTTCACAATTTTCGCTGGAACTACTTTCTCTTTTTAAGAAATAGTCCTTATAAAAGAGAGGTCTGTGAACTGTGCAGAGAAACAGGGACATTGTTGATGACACGTGTTTGAATTACTTTCATGTGGCAGAGCAGGATTTGATCCAAAACAGTATGAGTGCCTAAAGATTTTATTTATGAACTGAAATACTGCATGGTAAGAGGAAAATATCGTCAGAAAGCTTTTTCAAAAACGCGATGGGTTTTTGCAAAAGGAGAAATAACTTTAAATTGAACCAATCATGAAAACTCAATATTCAAAGAAAGCTCACATTGAGCATATTTGATCATTCAAGTTTATAAATGAGGCCTTTTCAATCCTTGCATATATTTCACAGGAGACTAGTTCAGGTCTTTGACCACCAATCACACACATTACCAGGCCTTACTTCACCTTTCCAGGCAGAGAACTGAGCGTCTGCTTTCTCTCACGCCTAATCACCCGCCAACAGCGTGTGCGTGCGTGTGTGTGCGTGTGTGTGCGTGTGTGTGTGTGCGTGTGTGTGCGCGCGTGCGTGTGCGTGTGCGTGTGAGACCTGCTCCTGTCGGGCTTTGATGGACGCTCTAATGGGAGGCTTGGATGAGAAGTTAATTGAATGGGCCACTGCTGAGTAGGAGGGAGAGTGGGGTGCTCCTCTTGTGTGGGAGGACTCTAATAGTTTGGCCAGGCTCACTGCACAACCACTCAAGGGTTGGAACTGAGGGAGCCCACATAACAGCATTTAGACAGTGCATGGTTTATATGACTCCTGTCAATTTAAATTGCCTTTTTTTAAGATTCCACGAAGCAGTGTATGTGGAGGTAAATTAACTACAGTATAGCAAGATGGCTTGGGTCTGTCAGTTCCCCTTGATGCAGCTTGAACTCCAATCAGCGGGGCCACGGAGCAGCTTTTCTATCTGTGTCCCTTCACACATTTCTTAGATGTGAAATGAAATGACCACATAAGTTTTCTTTGCTCTGATTTCACCCTCAGTTTGAGGCAGAAAACCTGACAGAGGGGAAAAAAGAACGTGTGGCTGGATTTGTCCAATAGGTGCCGGTTGCAGGTGAAGGTGGATGTGCAATGGACGAGCTCTCAGCCAGGCCCCGCCCCCGGCTCCCTCCAAATATGGTTAATTCTGGTTTCAAAAAACAAGATGTCGCTGTCTAAAATGGAAAAACTCAAAGCTTCAGTCAGAACAGCAGTTCACAAACTAATCGGTGATGTCATGGTGGGTTGCTACTTGGGGAAAGGTTAGCATTATAGGTTAAGGCTAGGAACAGGCAAGGAGTGGTTATTGACAGGGGAAGTCCCCAGGAAATAAATGTAAGTCCTTTTGTCTCACATATCTTACTAAATCCACTGTTTATACTCCTGTAAACTGACTTATGGTAAAATGAATGTAACACACAAGTCAATGTCATAAGTGCAATGATACATAATATCAAGATACTGACATATTTTGAGTAAAATTAGTATTGATTACTACACACAACTGCTGATTGACAGGTAAAGGAGGAGTGAGATCAACTTTCACGTCACAGCGAATGCAGCTGATAATTTAAACCGCCCTTTTGGAGTTGACGATTTAGCCGAGCACAACAAAGCCCCCTCAAAAATGCACACGTCTGTCCAGCAGCATGAAAAGCAGCAGCTGAGCTCCCTGTGACAAATATAGGCAAGCCTATAGGTAAACAGATGAATAAGCGGATTTGGGCTGCAGGAAGGCGGAGAAAGATTGCTCTCTCGGGGAAATAAACTCTTTTTGTCACATGCAGCAAAGAGCTTCCACGTGTTCCCATAGTCCTGAATCGACAGAGACCAATGGTCTGTCCCTTCCTCTCTTATCGGAGCTGCTGCAGCCCCGAACGTCTGGCTGCAGGCCTGCAGCCACCTCCTCTCCTCTCGCTGTCTGACTCACACGTGCATGCACTACAGGCACACACACATGCCGCACTTCCTTGCGAGCACCTTCACCCTTTAAAGTTTACATAGTTTTCATCAGACTTATAGGGATCTGCATACAAATGAGTGCACATTCAACTTTTTTATGCATCCGTGCCGGCGACTGCTGTGGCCAGAGGCATTCTGTGTTTTTGGGGGTTGCCCTTCCGTCACATTCTTGTGGACCCAATATCTTATTTTCTTATATTTTTTAATGTTTTGTACTGAATATGATAAAATATAACATGGGCATGTAATCAATGAAAGGAGGTATATTTTTTTGAAGACTGAAGCATTTGGTATTATTTGCAAATTGTCTATGTGTGCCTACCTTGTGGTCAGTTGTTACATTTTCTTCCCCATGTTCCCCCTGTTAAGATAAAAAAATTTTCAGTTTTCATCTGGTGAACAGTTTGCGCTTCTTTACAATTACAGCCTCCGGCTGCTAGTGAGACTGACGACTCGTATCATTGTAATTTGTCATAAAATTCACACATACAAATTCACAGATTTTTATTTTTTTTACAAGCATTCAAGTTAAGTATTGCAACTATATTTTCATAATTGGTTCATCTGTCCAATAGTTTATCAGTAAACTTAATTTGTTTGTCTATGAAATCCCAGAATGTACGTAATGGGCAACACTCAATCACGAGTTCCCATGGAGCTCTCAAAAAAGTTGTTGTCTCCAAATTGCTCATTTCTATCAGGAAAACGAATCGAAAGCTGCATTTATACGAAGACCCGCAAATCCACACATTTGAGAAGTTGATAAATTACTTAATAAAAGTTTTTTTTAACCACATAGTTGGCCTTCTTTTCCACCAATCCTCTCCATTAATTGACAAATTAATGCTGTGTCATCTCCGTCATTTCTTTTTGTTTCTGTGCTCCTCCATCCCGTGTGATATTGAGGTATACGATTTGAAAGTAGAGTTGGATGTTTCGAATGCTTGTGTTCGTCACTATTTTTATCAAACGTGTGCATTCATCGGTGACAGACCTTCTGTATGCGGTATAGAGTAAATCATTATGACACTGTGTTGCTTCTATAGATTTCCCTTACTGGACTAAACATTTTAAACTCTTCTCCTCTGGCGGGGCAAACGTGTCAACCAGCTCCTGTTCATTAGTTCACACTTCCGTTTAACCGTGTCCTCTCCTTAGTTTCCTTTCTCTTGTTTGCGCGCCTGTTTTCCCTGAGGGTCGGGAGGTGTCTCACGGCAGATAGAAAACACAGCGCTGAGGAGTGTGGCTCGAGCGTGTGTCGCCGATATTATATGAAGAACTGCTGTCGCTAACTTACCCACTGCTCATTTATCTGAGTTTATACAACACCTGCAGCCACATCTGAGGGGGAGCTCTGAGTCTTGTGGGGGTCTGATGTGTTGTTTGTAAAATATGTGTAACATATGCTGCATTATCGCCGCAATTCTCCTTTAATTCCAGATGTTTGATATTACTTCCTCCGTTTCCAGCTGCTTGTACATTTGCTTGAACATGCGTTCCTGTTTTTATTTATTCCCTGATTTCAATCCTCCTGCCAATTTTACCGTCTTAATTCCTCTTCTGCGTGCTTTGAATTCCCAAACTCTCTCTCTCTCTCTTTCTCCCTCAGTCTTGTTGCGTGAAGAGGTAGCCCAGCTTCAAGAGGAGGTCCACCTGCTGAGGCAAATGAAGGACATGTTGAGCAAGGACCTGGAGGACACCCAGGGAGGCTGCTCCACTAATCTGCTCTCTGCCACCGAGCTCCGCGTGCAGCTGGGGGACAAGGAGCAGGAGTTGGACCGTGCCAAAGAGGCCTTACAAGGTGAGGAGCGAGGCATCGTGTCATCTCACGTACTTCACCGGAGTCCCTTCTGTCCAGCAGCTGTCCAGGCTTTCAGTTGGAGGTTTTAACTTCTCAAGCAGGAATATGTTGAAGCTAAATAGAATCTATTCGGAAAAAAACGAGAACCAATGTTTTGGAATATTTGTTTGATATAGGTATACAACTAACAAGGATGTATTCATTAATGAACATAAACATTATATTTTAATAATTGAGTCTTTGTGCGAGTTTTTAAAATGTTTTTATAAGACAATGGAAAATCCCCTTTTCTTCATCATCACTAATAAAACTCCCAGTTTGAGGGACATGACGATATTTGTTTGTCAAGCTAAACACAACATAATTCTCTGTACCAAAGTCGTATTTTGTCATAGTCGATGTACACAGTTTTGGTTCAATCCGGCTGTGCTCAGCTCCCTACTCTTAACTCTCTCCAAACACATTTTGGGGTTCGACTCTGACGAGCAGCTATTGCTCAGATTTGTCTTGTATGTGCCAAAGGTATGAAACATGTGCGCACAAATTTTGCGCGGGGGCATATGAGATAATATACATGCACACGTCTAGAAATGATGGCGTCTCATGAATGGGTGTGGCCCCTGACGAGCAGCCAAGTAAATTCCAGGTTCGCCTCCTTTTAATTAAGATCCATCAATTATGACAAAGAAACTGTTCCTGTGAAATATTAATGTGGTATGGATTTAGACTGGAACGTGGTGCTGATTATGTAATATTGGATTTTTTTGTGTGAAAACAAATTGGAAGAGGAGTAAAAAAAGAATTCTGTCTTGCATAAATTTTTGCAACAAAAATATTTGGTAAAACTGAAAAGTCAACTGTGTATTTCAGTTTAGTTTTATATTGAACACCAGTGCCTTGGCATGCTCCTCTGCTTGGAGAACTACAGGTGTTTAACTGCCAGCTGCTGTGTAACTGCTGCAAAACAGGTTTGAACGTTGAATGTACAACATGAAGGCGCTGAACGTTGACAGGAGGAATGCTTCTCCAGTGACATATGTGTGCAGTTATGAAAAGTACAGGGGCCACGCTTGTCTCTTCTTTCTCAGCTCGGAGTCTTAGGAGAGCATTGGCATTATTATTTTTTTTTTTACCTGCACAGAGCCTCCACCTGTTGCATCGCCACCGTTGAGTTCTCTCCAGTCAGAGAGATCAGATCCAATCGGTCATGTCATGGTTGAGCCAACAGAGTCTGCCAATGCCGACCGAAAGAGTTTCATGTGTGAAGGAACAAGTGACACTTATCTTTTGAAACGATTACATAATTTTCTCTGGGCCATTTCTATGTGAAGGAGAAAAAGAAAAGAAAACACCAGGCTGCTGCTGCTCCTGGTAAACAGAAGGCACAGTGCCACCTAGTGTCTTGCTGCTGCAACTATAAAGCTTTCTGTCTGACGTCCAAAGTCAGACTGACAGTTGTTTGTTTTATTCTGTTGTTGGAACTGTGAAATCTGTGGTTGACATGCTCCTTTTTATACTCATGTGTATGTTGTAAAAAAGTGTTTGCTTGTGTTGCAGCCATGAAAGCTGACCGTAAGCGTCTAAAAGGGGAGAAGTCAGACCTGGTGAGTCAGATGCAGCAGCTGTACACAACACTGGAGAGCCGAGAGGAGCAGCTACGAGAATTCATACGCAACTATGACCAGCACCGAAAGGTAAAGTGTACCAGCTCAGCCGGTTTGCTTTCACGCAGATGTGTGGTTGTTGGTGTCGATGTTCGTTGACAGATAAGAAAAAATGTCAGTACAGAAATGTCAAAGACGTTTGAAAATTACTAAAACTTTTTGGAGATAAGTTATAATTGTTGACAAATACTTAACATTAATAAAAACTTGAAATTATCCTCATACTGTACCTGCATCCAAATACATTATACTTAACATTTGTAAATGTTAATAGTTATTAGAAATGGATATAAGTAAGTAAGATAGTAAGTAGTGATTGTTCTTCCATTCTATATCTAATTGTTCTATAGTTACATTTTATTTGATTACATTTTATATTATTTTTATTCTACTTTATTTTATTTTATTTTTATTCTATCCTTATTTAAACCTGTACTTACGCTGTCTCCGGGCTGCTTTAATACCTGAACTTCTCCCATGGGGATCAATAAAGGATTATCTTATCTTATGTATCCACAAATAGTTTTGAAATATATATTAGATGCAGCTCATGTAATTGCAGTGTGCTACCTGACTCAAATACGGAACTCCATTAATCATTCAGAGTGAGATTGGCAGGTATATAATCGTGTGTGTGTGTGTGTGTGTGTGTGTGTGTGTGTGTGTGTGTGTGTGTGTGTGTGTGTGTGTGTGTGTGTGTGTGTGTGTGTGTGTGTGTGTGTGTGTGTGTGTGTGTGTGTGTGTGTGTGTGTGTGTGTGTGTGTGTGTGTGTGTTTGCGTGTGTGTTTGCGTGTGTGTTCCTCAGGAGAGCGAGGATGCAGTGAAGGTTCTGGCAAAGGAGAAGGACATGCTGGAGAGGGAGAAGTGGGACCTGCGGAGGCAGACCAAGGAAGCCACGGAGCAGGCCAACATCCTGCGTTGTCAGATGGACATGAAGGAGAACAGGATCAAAGAGCTGGAGGCAGAGCTCACCATGGTGAGTCACTCTGCATGTGGACACACTCGAAACTCTGGTGAATTAATTCGAGCACAGTTGTGTCACCTTAGCATTATTTATCGGTGTGTGTGTTTGTGTTTGTTAGTGTGTGTGTGTGTGTGTGTGTGACATGAATGCAAACAAGGTGTGGGTCTGTAATCCTGTCGGTGTACTCGTATCAGTTCGAACACATGCAGTAAGCTGCTCTGGTATATCCTCATCCCTTTCATCTCTCAAAGCATTAATTCCTTCTCGGAGCTGAGGAAGAAGAAACTCATTTTTTTCGGACGTGACGAGGTGCAGTTGTTTCATTTACACGCAGACTGTGTCTCTACCCATAGATCCTCACATCAGGCTGCAGCACTGATTAGATTTGTATCAGTGCCATTGCTGTCTGTCTGTCTGTCTGTCTGTCTGTCCTGAGTTTTCTGAATGAGCAGTTGTCAAGAACATTGACAGAAAGAAATTCCTCTTTAAACTATAAACTGCACTCATTGTTACTAAGCTCCAGTTTGATGGGCCCCGTACACTCCACTCTATGTCCCTTCAGAGGCTCAAACATACTGTTTGCTCTTGACTTACTTCAATAGGGAAAGCTCCTTTTGTTCAATGTTTTTCTTGTTGACAACAAATCCCGTGAAAAGACAGAAACTAGTCGGTCTCTTTAATACTTTTCTGACTCCACATCCACGTCGGTGGCACTCAGTCCCAAACCACTTTGCTCCTGCTGAAGACGTAACTTTTTCAAAAAAGGTTAACAACATTTTTCTCACAAAAGGGCACTGTGGTTTTTAACAAGTGAGGAAAAAATATTTATTAAGGACTATTTTCAGCAGCGGATAAATATCAAACTGCCATACTGTATTTCATCATTCATCAATCCATTTTTCATTATCACCCTCTGTACTTTATATATTTATCTATATTCCACAACAACTGTGCAATTTTATCATCCTGTGCAATGTCTACTTATATAAATTAATATTTATTAATTACTCTTTTTTTTAAAACTTCGAATCCAATCATTGCATTCAATCCACACCACTGCACATTTTAGCCTTCTTTCACGAGGACAACGCTTTGTAAATGTATGTAGCTTTTTAGAGTCTTTTTTATAATCTAACTAAATATATCAGACATTAAAGTGATCATTTGTTTGTGGAGCACATTTATTTATTTCAGTGTTGTTAGAATAATTCTTGCAGCCTTAATGAGGCCCGTCACTATGAAACACAATTTAATGTGTTACGATATATTAGAACATTTTTTAGGCAATAAATCAATAGATGTATTTTACTCTCAATTCATGTTCCCTGGGTCTCGTGTGTTTCGCAGGCAAAGCAGAGTCTGGCCACCCTGACCAAAGACGTACCCAAGCGCCATTCGTTGGCCATGCCGACAGAGCCCGTGATGAACGGCAGTCAGGAGTGGGTGATGCAGGCCGACCTGCCGCTCACTGCTGCCATCCGTCAGAGCCAACAGACCCTCTACCACGGACACACCACAGACAGACAGGGTAAGAGCTCTCACTCGCTCGGCCTCTCGGTGTCCGTGCTGCTTGGTGTTGCTTCTACAGACCCAACACACTAACAGAGGGTTTCCTCGAGGTTTCTCATACTAACTGTGGGCATTTTGTGTGTGTGTGTCTGTCTCTGTGTGGGGCGGGCACCTCCAGCTGTTGTCAGGATCAGCCCCTGTCACTCCCGCCAGCCCTCAGTCATCTCTGACGCCTCGGCGGCCGACGGAGACCGGTCGTCCACGCCCAGCGACATCAACTCACCTCGTCACAGGACCCACTCCCTCTGCAATGTAAGAGCTGCCTGGCCCCCTCGACCAAGTAATCACCCCCTTCTTCTCCTGCTTGTGTCTGTCCCTCTGTCCTGTCCACTTGCTGGGTGTCAGCCTGCCTGCTTCGTGGTGGTGTTGTTATTTAGCATTGAAAATCCCTCTAAAGCAATAGGGGGAAGTTGCGTATTTGCTTTCTTGCCTGAGAGTTTGATGAAGACATTCATCTGCCTCTCATCTATGTTTGGTAAATATGAAGCTAAAGCCAACAGCTGTTAGTTTAACTCCGTAAAGAAAATTGACAAAAAACAACATACCAAGCCAATACCTCTAAAGTTCGCACATTAACATGTTATATCTCATTTGTTTGATTATTGCAAAAAACTAATTTTAGCAGTCAACACATGGAGACTCTGAGAAATCACCCTGCCAAGAGAGCTCAGCACACATATGTTACACAAGATATGAATTGATCAAACAAAAAAGAGGCGACAGACAACTAAGACCCTCCAGTGGTTCCAGGTGGTATTTTTTTGTTTTATCTCTTTTTCTATCACGCTCCTTCTTCGCCTGCTAATTTTCCCTTGCGAGGTTGAGTTGTTTTTGTCGATTAAGTGTCACCACCGCCGGCCATTTCCATCATCTTAGGTACTGGGAGAACGTTATTTTGTTTTTGGTTGTGCAACGACTGATGTAGTTCCTCTATCAATGCAGTAATCGAGTTGTCATTTTTCCCGCGAAAAAAACGTATCCCAGTAGCCAAGAGAATGACATTGTGAAATCAAAGCTTATAGGGCACCAATATCACAGAGGACAATGCAATTTCTTTTGCTGTGCTACATTGTGCAATCATTTTTAACATCATAATGATAAATTTAAGCCAAAAGGTTTCCGCTTTAGTTAATTAACTTTAGAGGTGCAAGTAGGCCTGTCACAATAACTACTTTTGCTGCACATATATTGTCCCCCGATAAATAATATTATCGTCCTTTTAAGACTATTTTTTTGATACTGAATCATGTGAGCTTGGTTGTTGCGTCTGCTGAGAGAAATTTTAGCCAACATTCTAGAAAAATACATATTGTCTGACATTTTATAAAACAAAACAGTGGTTTATTAATCATACGACGAGATCAGGTGAGAGGACAGAAGCAGCGAGACTTGCTGGACTGTTGTTGGACATTCATTCTTATGACAACACACGCATGTAGACACAAAGACTCAATGGTTATTGAGGTCAATAAAAATGACTGAGTTCATATTCATGTATTGTACGATAAGTCGATAATGTAATTATCGTGACAGGCCTAAGTGCAAGTCAGACAAAGCTATGCTATGTCTTTATGCAAAGCTACCTGGATGCTGGCTGCCGCTCCCTATTTACCGGACAGACATCAAAAACACATTTCATCAAACTTTTCATCAAACAAATAAGCGCAGTTCAAAAAAGAACAAGAAGGTACAGCTTGAACTCAGCTGTGTGAGAGGAGGAGGACTAACCCGAGTTTCCTGTCTCCTCTGTCTGGTTCAGTCCATGGAGGACCTGGAGGACCAGAAGCGTAAGAAGAAGAAGGAGAAGATGACTCTCGGATCCCTGTCACGGGTGTTCGCTCGGGGCAAGCAGCGCAAGTCACTGGACCCTGGCCTGTTTGATGGTACAGCCACCCCTGATTACTACATAGAGGAGGATGCCGACTGGTGATACTGTGTGTGTAAGCGTGTGTGTGTGTGTGCGTGTTGGAGGGTGTGTGGATACCCACTTGGCTTTAACTGTGTGTTCGGAGTGTTTTGTTTGTGGGTTTGTCTGAAAGCGGGGAATGGGGTAAATTTTAAAAGAAAACTCTCGACAAGAGACTGCTATTCTATAAATGTACAGTATATCGCCCTTAAATTGTGTTTGTAAATTAGATATATATTTATAGATGCACATGTATGCATATGTATATATGTTTACATGCATATAAATATATACAGTACATGGGTTTTATTATTCTGTGTAGACATGTTTATGCTGTATCATCTTCCAAATTGCTCAATGTTTTATGTTTTTTATAACTGGAGACTTGAAGGACTGCTGTTTATATGTACATAGGAGTTATTGTGAAACTAGTGTTTTTACTGTAAATTTCATTTGGCTTTTGTTACTTTACAGTTGCTTTTATCAAGCTTTGCAACGCTGATTTCTAATTTTCTTCTTACTCCCAAACTAACTCGTCCCATATCTCATTATGAAAGACCATATATTAGCTGGTTGACTTGAAAAAAAATGATCTTGCGGCCAAATTCTGCCGTTTCGAATGACTTGTTGATATGAAAAAACGGTACTTTGTCTGAGAGCTGCTGCTGTTACAGAATCGTCATCATGCTCATGTTTCAAACGCTGGCTGACTGGTATTTGCTGATAATACATTCACAACATGAAGCGATTTCATGTTAACCACCTCATCCATTTAAGTAAAAAAAAAAAAAAAATTATATTCTCAATTACTGTGACATTAGGACTGCTAATAAGGGATTTAGAGTCAGACTTCCATAAAATATGTGGTAACACAGATTTAAAAACACAAGCCTCTTGTCTGCTGTCAAATTAATATGCAAGTGCCAAAGGTAAAAAACGCTCATCTTTTGAAAACTCTGCATATCATTCTGTCACTGTTAGCACTGGCCTCATAACATTGTTGCTTATGACGGACACATGTCTTACTGAGCGCTATCTAACGTGTCGATATGAAACAAAGGAATGTGCATTAAACACTTGCATGATCCCTCTGTGTTGCATTGATAAGATGTCCTTTCGTTGCCAGTCGGACTAATAATCTCCACACTCCTGTGTTGCTCCTGTGTTGCCTTTCCCCTCTACCCAGTTATGTTTCCTTGCATTTTGAATGCACGGCCCCCCATGTTCTTTCTTTTGCTGTTTTAGTATTTTTTCTTTTTTCTTTTTTAATTCCTCCTCATTTCTCGCAAATGTGGCTCTCACAATTCTCTGTTAATTGCTTTGTAATTTAGGAGATGTTGCATAAAAGATTGAATCTATTGAAGTATTTTATTTAAAAGGAAAAAGACACAAAACAAAGAAGCAACTTCAAACATGTATCTGCTGCAGCTGCTGCAGCCAGATGCTGAGGAGGTTTTAGCATTTTCAAAAAGGAACTATAATTGAAATGAAATCTTATTTTGAAAATAAAACTAGTAACTGAATACATCCTACGTGACCTTTTTCTGTTCCGTGAGTGATCTTGTTCTTGTGTGCAGTCTAACGTGTCTCTCCCTCTCCTCCCTTGCCATTTCTAATGGCAACTCGCTCCTGCCAGTGAGTAACCACTCATCTGTGATAACCAGCTGTCTTTTTCTGCACTCGGGGGATTATTCATGTCGCTCAAGTCCATTGGGGGGAAAAAAAATGTATTTGTCTTTTTGTGGAAACTATTTTTGAAAGATGGTGGACTTTGCATGCAGCATTTTTTTTTGTCAGCATGTGGGGACGAATCAGGTAAACACACCGAGTTCATCCTGGATTTGTTGGTTCAGTATGAATCCGTGTTTTCCTCTTGTTGAGATGGCCGGATGATGGGCGGGAGCATGATGTTTTATGAATAATCCCTGTGTCTCTATTACATTCTCCTAGTGGTCTTGAATCCCCTCATAATCATCAGATGGTAACAAGTATTTTAACACATTTTCTAAACATCGGTGCTGTAGTTTTTGACCTGAACTAAACAACTTAACAACTCAGATTAATTTGTGTAGTTTTGATTACTTTTTAATATAAATCTTGTTAGCTATTTCCTCATATGACACAGTTCAGACACAGGAAAGAGTAGCTCAAGTGAATTATTCTGCCTCCCTCTAGTGGCCATGTGGTGCAATTTCAAGACTTTGTCAAACGAAGGGAAAGGTCTTAACTATTTTCCATCCAGTTGACTGATAACTGACAAAAAAAAACAATTCAGTTGCTTTAGTGTATTATCCAAATGGGTCTTGTTGTTACACCGGAGGTGGAGGTGGATTTTCCATGCAAATACTCTGACTATTTCCAAACCGTCTCCAGATGAGTCACTTGTTTTGATTTCCACATCCCTCTGACCCTGAACCCCTCCTGTATGCCGCGCCATAACTTCTCCTGACCAATCCAGACTCTGACAGCCTCACGCAGCAGAGCCTGTCGGACGGCGAGGAGCAGCTCGACCGCCTCCAGCAGGCGGAGCTCACACGAAACACGTGCATGTCGCTGTGGAGGGCGGGCGCCGTCCAGGCCTGGATGGAGGTTGTCATGGGGATGCCCATGTACATCCGAGCCTGCTCTGAAAATGTCAAAAGTGGCAAGGTACACCTTCAGAACAATTTGTATCTGATATTAGTTTGCTATGTTCTTGAGAGTAGGGTCGTTCTGGAGTTTTTTGGGGGGGGATAAAAGTTTGGATTTCTGTTCTTTAGATTCTTTTAGGATTGACCGATGAGGATTTGGAGCTGGGCCTGGGTATCAGTAACCCAATTCATCGCAGGAAGCTACGACTGGCCATCGAGGATTACAGAAGAGCTGAAGGAGATAAAGGGTGAGCAGCAGAAACGAACGAAGCGCATTTACATCAAGTACTGTTATGAAGGAAACAAATTTTAGGTTCTTGTATTTTAACTTGAGTATTTCCATTTTATACTACTTTATAGGTTTATTTGGCAGTTTGATAGAGTTACTTTACAGATTAAGTTTTAAAACCATGCTCAACCCTGCAACAATATGTAAAATGATTATAATTATATCCACTTCAATCACCTGCAAAAATAAACTGCTGCTTGAATGCATCATTAATAATAAACCACTAACATGTTGCCATAACACTCATAGGGTTTATTCAGTATTTTTGCATTACGAGTACTTTTACTTTTGCAACTACATTTTATTTACAGTACTGTTAAATATATATATTTTTTTATCCCCACCAATCGATCATCGGTGTCTCGTCATCTTCCAGACTGTCGAAAGCCTCTGAGATGGACCATCACTGGGTTGCCACATCGTGGCTGAGTGACGTGGGGCTGCCTCAATACTCCCAAACCTTCCAGAGTCACTTGGTGGACGGACGAGTGCTGAACTCTCTGAGTCGCAGGGACCTGGAGAGATTCCTCAATATCGGTGACCAGTTCCACCAGACGAGTCTCCTTCTGGCAATCCAGCTGCTGCAGATGCTCAGCTTTGATAAAGAGGTCCGTTCCCCAATCACCGCATAAACTTTAACTCAGCTTACACTGACAGGGCTGCATGTGATTTCCATTATTTTCCGCCATAGCTGGAGGCACACAGAAGCTGTTGGTGCGGCATTATCTCAGCGGGCCATCATCCTTCCCTGACCTCTCTCTGTGTTATGCTTGG
Organism: Scophthalmus maximus; assembly: GCF_022379125.1. Lineage (NCBI taxonomy): Eukaryota > Metazoa > Chordata > Actinopteri > Pleuronectiformes > Scophthalmidae > Scophthalmus > Scophthalmus maximus. The sequence goes on from NC_061520.1 coordinate 10,996,729, forward strand.
CCCCGGCCACATTAGCGCTTTTGCGGCTATCTGTGTGTTGTGTTTTCGCAGGCCCTGCAGGCGCGACGGGCAAAATGTGAGCACCAAGACCGTGATCCCATTGTTTGGACATGTCACAGAGTAATGAAGTGGATCAGAGACGCAGACCTCAAGGTGGGTGGGAGGTCAGTGACGGTAGTCCCTCTTGCTCGGGAGTTTTCCAGGGCAGATTGGAACCAGATACCACACAGTGTGTGTTTCTTGGTCTCCCTCAAACATAATGATGGCTTTGTTGCTTTGTTGCTTTACCACTGCTGAAAGAAATACAGAGAAAAAAAAATGGGTTTGGACAAATAAACATTTCAAAATACTACACATGGGTTTTTTTCTGGTTCCACAATGAATGATTCATTCTCCTCTACTTTGACATGTTTTTTTTCTGGTAAACATGTAGATCTAGAAACGTAAACACTATTTCTGCCCCACAGGGGCAAACAGCTGTTTCTTTCCATCATGACTGTGGTTTGCATGTTATTAAATCTGACCTTTGTACCAATATGATTTTTGGCAGGGCTATAGATGGAGTCTGAAGTGAGTTATTCTGCTGTGCTGCACACACTGGTACATACAGTACTGCCTCTGTGTTTTGCTCCTCAGGAGTTCGCAGACAATCTTCAGGGTAAAGGGATCCATGGAGCCGTGATGGCTCTCGATCCGTCCTTCGACACCGACGCCATGGCCAAAGCCCTGGGGATCCCCGGCAACAAACACATGCTGCACCGGCACCTGTATGAAGAGATGAAATCACTCGCCGTCCCTCACGGGTAAACCAAAAACTACAAATTATATACAGACGAAGACACCGTGTTATGACTGCAAAAATGTACCCTGAGAGATAGGAGGAGAAAGTACGACCACAGGGTTGTGAAATGTGATTATTTAACAATTGATAAATGATAAAAACTTTTTTTGTTTTTAAAGTGTTATAATGCCTTGTGTTTACAGCAATGCAGAACAGGGCAATGAGGTCATCAGTTCCTCTTCACCTGTGGCTGTGAACCGCTTCGCTGAGGAGAGGGGCTCCATAAGAAGAACAGGCAAGGTATCACAATCATATCATATGACTGTAACACATCGTGTCCACTTCACGACAACTGCTGGAAAATACATTTATGCCATTTGTTATGAGTCGAATATGTGAGGAAAAAGCCGTACATTTGGACAGCACTCGAGTCGTAGTTGTATTATTTTAGCCAATGACGTAATTGTTCACATTTAATATATCTCTCTTTAGCTTTGTAGTGATGCAGCTTTTTTTCCACTGATGATGCCAAAGTTAAATGAACGTCACACACTGCAATACTGCAGAATGCCCAACATACCCTTGAGTCTGCTTTTGTGGTTTCTCTCAATTATGACATAGAGAGAAACCACGTTGATTTTGAAAATCTGCTTAAACAATGAAAAATTTGAGCTAGGAAATGACGTTACACTACACATTTTCATTGCTGCTGTAAAGATTGTTTATTAACATTATCAAAACAGCTTCTTTCTCTTTAAAACTGAGTTTTATCTGCGTATCTTATTCATCCAGATGGGAGAAAAAAAAGAATACAAATGTGCATGTACTAAAAAAAGATAATAACTCTAATTTAATGAACTGAGTGTATATTGAAGTTCTTTGTGACGTTTAAGTATTTTGGGTTAGGCAGTTTTACCTCAGTCAGATAATGGACTGTACAGCTGACAGGAAATGAGGGGTGGGGGGAGAGAGAGAGAGAGACAGAGATGGGGGTTGACATGCACCAAAGGTCGCCAGCCAGATACGAACCGAGGACACTGAGATTACATGATCTGCATCTTAAACCTGAGAACATCTGGTAGTTCTTATTGGACAGCTTTACTTGATAATGTGAGCAAATAACAGTAAAGGGGAGATTTCATATCACATTCCCCTATGAACGCATACATTTTTGCCTTTTTCATTTCTCCAGAGTCCGCTGAGGTTCCGTGCAAGCAGCCACTCGGTGGAGCGCAGCCTGGGCTTCCACGGCAGCTGTGGCTCGCTGCCCAGGGAGGCAAGAGTTCAGGCTGTCCCGCGGGCCAAAGGCAGCCCGATGCACACCTACACCAACGTGGAGATCACAAACGTCTGAACCAGCCTCAGCCGCTGAAATCTCCATCACTGTTTACATTGTTATTGTTTTATAATTGTTTACTGCTAAGACGAAACCTTGAAGAGGATGTCTTAGACTGATTTACCAATTTAATTTAATCATTCAAATATATCATCATTTTGTTTTTGCCAGCATCACAATGACACCTAATGGAGCTGCAAAACATTTTTGTTTTGTTTTGAATTTCCTGATGAGTTTCACATTATGACTTCATTGAAAATCATAGACGTGAAGACTGAATGGTAACCTGCGAATAACTGTACAGTGTTGTTCCTCTTTGATGGCTTACATGAAATAGGTCTCATGTTTATATTATCTTCACACCACCGTTGTGGTCTCTTTTTTAACAGGTCAGCTCTTTTTTTCCCTCCTCACATAGTAACTGGAGAGTTTTGCCTTAGGTACAGGAGAAGTCGTTATAATTTGCTTTGACAGCAGTGATACTGTACATATCCGCTGTTAATCTTCCGAGGACACCGGAACTGTGTCACGTCAGCAGCTCTGCACACACGTGCGCGCGTGCGCGACATGTTGGCCCGAGTTTCTGGCTCAAATCAGTTCCTCTACGTCCCAGCGACTCTCTCCAGGCTCCATGCAGGTTTGTCACCACAATAATTATCACACTGTAACAGAAACTAGACCTTAGTTAAAAGCAACATTAAAAGATATGAAACCCGGATATGTGGGGAGGAATGAATTTGTCGTCAACGCTAACTTTATTTAAAGCCCCAGTGTGTAATCCAAGAGGATCCAAGAGGGGACATTTTATGGTGGCGCACCACTAATTCCCTTTCCGGTTTCCCTGGGCGATGGAAATTCAACGCGAAATGCGACGTATTCTGGACCGTTTTCTGCAACCGTATTAAATGCTACACTCCATTAAACCTCGGAAGTCGCTCGGAAGTCGGGGTGGTGATTTTTTTCCGACCTCCCGAGTCGCAGTGGAACGCAGCACAACATGACGTTGCAAACATGGCGACTTACACGGAGTTCGGGTCCCACTAATGGAACTATATTAAACAAAAAATATTGGTTCTTTGTTGCACGTGATTATACATATATGATTATACATATATGGACACGCAATATATTACATTTTTTGTGAATACTTTCTTCTAAATATTACACACTGTTGCTTTAATGACACAGCAGATTATAGCACACAAGACAATCTAGTTTAAACTGTACTTTTACAATCTGTCTTCTCAACATGTCCCATTCAGTTCATATAAGAGATCTGTTGTAGATGTTTACTTTTCATTGATTATAAATGTTGGTTAAAAATCACTTACAAGACTCGTCCATGGTGATACTGTATACTGTTGACTGTTGAAAGGGATCATGGGTAAACCTGAAGGACAGACCATGTTTATATATTGTACAAGCACTGTAAAAGGACAGTGGTGTCGCTCATCTTAAAGGGGAGAAATAAATGCCATCTTTTGTACAGTTTGAACGTGTTTTATAAATCGCAGTCGTGTAAAGTTTGCTGTTCCCGAGCATGAGCACTCGTGTGAAATGTCACATAGAAGCCACACTGTGTGCAGCTGAAACCCGGAGGCAAAGCCAAATAGTGTAAAACAGGTTTTTCTGCCACTTCCTGGGCGTCTGAAATGTTCAAACCTGCAGACGCGGAGGGAAGGAACTCAAAACTGTGTTCAATGTTAACCTCCGGAGTTAAAACCACATGAACTGTTTCTCCTCCCTCTGCTGTCAGAGCTTCTTATGTACGCCAACGATTAAAACAACTGTCGTATTGTACCACATTGACCTGATATGGTTGTTTTCAAAGAGAAGCTAAATTAAAAACTGTGTTAACACACTAAAAAACTACATCTGCTGAGACTTGACTTATTTACTGTGTGTGTGAGTGTGTTTCTGTGTACAACACTGGGTCGGCTGCACCAGCTGTTCTCGAATTCAAGTTCAAATTCATTTCCATTCAAGCGCTTGAATGGAAATGAAAACAGACCACACAGTGCAGTTCATGCGTAGAGATGAATACATAATTACACCAATATCAGCTCTGTTTCCCCCTCACACCCACTTGCTTGAATACCAATAATCTAAAATCCATTGTTCTATATTGACACACAGTAGGTATGCAAATTAAAGTATATACTTTTTTTTTTCCAATCTTATTTACATATAGACCAGACAAATGTCTTCCCAGCAAAGACATTTCCTCAGTATTATAGTGCAGAGTGATTTAATAAATCATAGCTTAATTAACCTTGGAATGACTTTGCACAACAAATCCATCTCTTTGAAGATAAACAGACTTAGTTTTAACAAATGTCCGAGGAGATATTTGCTTCACGTTGGTGTTTGAATTGAATAATACATCATAATTCCGGTTTGCATAGTTTTTAATCTCAATTTACATTTACTAGTTTTACTTTTTTTTTTTTGAGTCTTACACACATTTACACCAGCTGTTCACAACAAAGTGGACAGAATCAAAATTGAAATAGAATATTGGAAATTTAAAAAATAAAATAATTATATATATATATATATATATATATATATATATATATATATATATATATATATATATATATATATATATATATATATATATAATATTTAAACTAGGCAATTCCATCTGCTGAGGAAGATCATGTTATATGACTGAAAGCTCAACATATATATATATATATATATATATATATATATATATATATCTGTTATGTTGTTGTTGTGTTGATGATGTCTCACTTCTCTAGAATGTGAGACATCTCTTCTTCCGCACGTCACTATCAGAGGGACAGTTTGCACAGAGAACAATAGCCTGTGTTTTTGATTGATTTTTGCACAAAAGAGATCATAGATAAAACAATTATTCATCAGTCAGTTGAATATTTGCTGCGTCTCTTTGAAGACCTTTTCACTTTAGAGACATGTTTTAAATTGTCCAGCCATGTGACGTCAGTAATCACCAAAACTTGATTTAACTGAACAGCAACATCGACCAAGCTGTTTTATTTCAGTATAATTTGATTTCAATTTATTTTCCATCAGTCTGTGTCGGACTTTGTCCTTGTCCCACTGGCTCGTCCTCAGAGGACGTTGACCTGGCCAGCGCTAGGACCACGAGGAGAAACAGGTGGCAGTCACTTTACAACCAGGAGAGGGGAGGATTTTTGTGTGTGTGTGTGTGTGTGTGCGGTTTTTTTGTGTGTGGATACGGCTGGAACTTGAACAAGGTCCCTGTCAACTATACCTATCTGTCTCGGTAAACCCTGCAGGACTCAGGGATCTGAAGAGAAGGGCCTCGGAGGAGCGGGACGTCTTCAGCTCCTCTGTCCTCTCCGCCTCCTGCGCGCTTCCTGAAAGCACCTGCGCGCCTCAGGTAACTCGAAGGAGGAAGTGTGTGCGCACTGAGCAGCGGGCAGGTAAGGCCTCGTTCAGATCACCGTCACCTGCGGGGTCGCGGCCAACACAGATGATCGGTTTAACCCCAAGTAGTAGTTCATCTCTTATTCGTCAGGTGTGAGATCAGATGGCTGGTTGAGGTCACAGTGTCGACGGGGCCTCCGCCCTCCGAGGTCCCTTCCTACTTTGCAAACAATGACGGCGCTGGCTGTCACCGGTGGCGCGTCATTGTTTTTGAGCTATTGGTTTTACGCAGGAATAGAAATCGGGCCCGTGTTCTCAACAGGCTAGACTGGCTTTTTTTGTAATTATTTTTTTTTTTAAATGCAGGGGAAACACCCGTGCACGGTGACCAGCCGGGCTGCAAACAAAGGCAGGGCCGTCAGACGTGATTTGTGACACAGATGGTCAGCGGGAAGTGTCATGGCACGATCCGACTGTCGCCACACGTTTACGAGAGCCCGACCGATGTATCAGTTGGCCGATAATATCGGCCGATATTATCCTTTCACAGACATATCCATATGTCAAGAGCCTGACCGATATGATCGGCCAACTGATATGAGCCTTTAAAAGTGCATTTATGTTTACATTTGATCTGAAATATATGTTTTTTCTTCATTCAAGTTCTATTTATTGGGTTGTATTATATCTATATAGATCTATATCTATATCTATATATATCGGCCCATTTATCAGTATCAGGAGTCTTGCATTCTCAGGCTGTAATTTTTACCCTTCATGATGATATTAATGCACTACATGTGGTTATTCTACTGTATGCTATGAGGATATCTATAGAGCTGCAGCAGTTAATCCATTAGTAATTGTTTACTAAATTAATCAACAACTATTTTGATAATCGATTAATTGGTTCAAGTAGTTTTTATAAAAAAAAGTCAAAAGCTTCTTAATGTAAATTATATAGATTATTTGCTCCTCTATGACAGTTAACTGAATACATTTGGTTTGTGGACAAAATAAAACATCATCTTGGTGGTTTGGGAAACACGATCAACATTTTTCACCATTTTCGGACAATTTATGGACCAAATAACTAAGCCAAAAATCAAGAAAATAATCGACAGATTAATCAATTATGAAAATAATTGTTAGTTGCAGCCCTAGATATCTATGCAACTGAGGAGAGAAAAAAGGTTTTGCAAAGCACATGATTCAATCAAATACTGTATGAGTGACTTCCTTTCTGGTTTATATAGAGATCCAACCGTGGATGCACACATCTGTGCTGTAGTTGGAGACAGTCAAGAGCAAAGTCCACCTGAAGACCACCACCAGTTAAGGTAAAAAGCAGCATACTGCTTGTATTTTGACTCATCTGTGTGTATAAAGTTTGGTGTACATTATGTTATGCTTAAGTGTAAGTCAGGGAGGCACCGGTCCATCTTTTTTTTTACTTTTTTTCATACTGAATCTCCTGATCCCAATCCAATATCAGTGCTTTCTTTGTATGTAAGGTATCAGTATGAGGTTTTGTTTGTTTTAATGAAAATAACATAGAAATTGTATTCAATGTAGATCAGTCATTTCAGAGCTGATATTTGATCCATTTAGTAAAGACAGTATTGGCACCAAAACTGATCAAGCTTATTGGATCAATACATCCGAGTGTCATACTCGATCCTCTAAGAGCTTGTTTTCTAGAACTGATATGGCTGAAATCAATATCACTACTTACATATGAATAGTTTCTAAAGTCAATATGATCAAATAAAAAACTGATGAAATACTATGTAAAAATCAATACGATTTGTAATTGTAAAACATTAACCTTAAATGACATAAAACAATCAAGAACAACAAGAACCTGGTTGGTTTGGAGCTTTCGCCCATTTCACACAAATCAGAAGTTCTGAGACTGTTTTGTTGTCAGGGTCAGCATTATCCTTTCAAACTCAAAAACCCCAATAACTTCATTAGTTTTTTTTATGTTTTTCACATGACTTAATTTTGTAAAAGATGATAACATATGATTGTATCACCAAAATATGATTCTTTTGATAGTCAATAGATGCTAATATCAGATTATGTATTTAACTACTTAAAGTCCTGGGGAGGAGTTTCGCTGGCAGCTCAGATCAAACAGTGTTTTCCCAAAGAGCTGAGGCCTCAAACTTTTCAACAGGCACAGTAACTGCAGACATTTCAATGTAAAAGTGTCATCAGACTAAAAAAATATCTCTGGAAAGGGACAGAAAAGCCTGCTTCAGTATCACTAAAAAAAACAACCCACTTCATTACTGATGCCAGTGTATCAATAACATCAGTAATAATCAAAGGATCAATCTTGTTCCCTTTGTTAGCAGTCTGCAGCTCGCCTGGCATACACTGCATTTAGGACCCCTATATTAACCGTCCCTCCCTGACTATCCCATCATTTCTATGTCAGGAGACAGAGGACAGAAGGTAAATTGCAGGGTGTGCTCTGCATGAAGGGTTGGACTAATTAACTGGAATTTATGCACACTGCTGACAGGCTTGAAATACTTGGTCCTTTAATTCCTAAATGAAAAGCACATCATTTAAAGTGTGAAGATATTTCCACTCTGTGTTCTGTGGCTTGAATAGAGCAGCAGGTAATGGGAAGCATGGATGGATGATTGCGATATTAACTGATGTACTTACTTGAACACAAGGCCATATAAACAGTAAAGGATTAACTTATTACATCTTAAAATTCTCAAAACTGTTTTATTTCCAAATTAGAAACCAGTTAATTTATGTATAAGCACTCTGACATGGGTAGATGGTTGATATTACTTAGCATTTTGGTGTTCTTTCTTTTCTTTATTTTACGCAATTGATAAATGACCATACTGGAATCAGTTAGCACATGCACACTGCTATTGGTTGTGTTATGGTGTCATACAGATTGTGTCGTTGTGTGTGGTCTCAGTGATGATTCTTTGCTTGGTGTACAAGGAAAGTTAGGAGGACCCAGTTACCCGAACACAATTCTATTAAAGCAAATCCCTTAGAGAGAATGATATGACAAGTTCAAGGACATGCTTAAGAATGTGGTCTAGTTAGTTATGACAAAGGCATAGCACGGATTGATGGAAATTTTGTTCAGATTTTAGAAGAAATTGCTCCATTTAAAAAGGAAAAGATTAAACAGTGGATTCAACCTTGGATAAATAGAGAAATTCAGGACACTGTTTGAGAAATAACGTAATAAAAGATAATAGCTGAAATGAAGTGTCTGCTTTAGAAATCTTTCAATTTGCTAATCAAAAGTTCCCAAGGAATTTAAACTATAATTATATTAAAGATTTAAAATATGTGAACAAGTTTTAATATTTTACATTATATAGACTGTCTAAGGCAGTCTACCTCGACTGAGGCTAAATAGCCGACTTAATTTAAAAGGAAATTGTATCAAGTTCTGTGGAATGGTAATGCTTGAAAATACCTGCGGTGTCCCTCAGGGAAGCGTAATTGGTCCCTTATATTTCTGATCGTATCTGGCCAAAATGACACAAAGACAGCTTGTCCTTCATTTTTGTGTGCAGATGATTCCGCTTCTTGGTTAGTCAGCTTTGACAGTTAGATTATCACTTTGTAAAGAGTTACAAAAGGTAAATGACAAAAAGTTATCCCTAAATGTATGAAATTCTGAGTGTATTGTTTTGGGAAAAAGTCTGAAACGAAGTGACTTATCCAGTTTTTATGTTGATTGTAATAGAGAATATATACAGACTGCAACTCTTATTTAGGATATGAACTCTTAACAGTCTATGTCTAGTTAGTCTATGTACCCCTCTGTCATTGGGAAGGCTTACTAAGAAAACAAAGTGGCAGGCAAGAATAAATTCCTGGATAAGGGAAGGATGAGAACATTATCATTAGTTCAACGCAACTATGATGGCACCTGCATAACTTACTATAGTGGTATAGCTAAAAGAACAAAACATACACTTCAAAAAGCTCACAACAAACTAATGAGGGTTGTCCTTAACCTCAGTCCTAAAACACACATTAGCCGAAGTTGGGCTGGCTCCTTGATGAGTGTAGAGTTCATCAGTTCGAGGTTATAATGGTTAATAAGATTGTATGTTAAAATTATGCCCAAACTATTTAACCGCTTCAGTACTTCAGTTTGTTCAGGACTCTCACGATCTGAACATGAAGGCTTTATTCAACCTTTATGGTTGATTATGAGCTCTCAAGTTACCAGGACACACTGTCAATAAAAAGTGACAGTATAAGCTTCACAATGGGAATCTTTTTGTAGGGTATTGTATTATTGCACAGGTATTCACATTTTATTACCTGTGAACCTGCATGAATTGTAGTTATGCTGCTAAATACCATTGACATTATTATGACCCTTTTTGTGTCCATTCTTTAAGTATTAGTCATTCCTCTCAACAATACAGTCTCTCTGATTTATGTCGGTCATGTTAAGACATGTGTGGACTTACCACTGCACTTGTTTGCCCATAACCTGTTTTCTCACCACTGTCTCTCTGTCTTAGTCCTGCTCCAAAATGCAGCAGACAGTCTCAGCACTTTTTTTGTTTTAACAGTATACAATCCATACATTTACAAATGTATTCACAACAGATACAGCCAGATGTAATACCTTAACAATCAATACAATGCCACAGGTTTTGATAACTTCTTGCGCCAATAAGTGCTACAAGGTGCAAAGGGGGTGGGGTTGTTTGGGTTACAAGGACCTAAGGTACTCGAGCAGTCATTGGTGCAGCAGGAAGGGGGCTGTGTGTTACACAGATTGAAATGCACTTTGAGACAAATGTTTGGGGCATTACTTTGAGTCCTAAAGATTTTTACATGGACCATGTAGTGATACAGATGAGCATTTGTGCTCTTTTTGATTAGGCGGTGGATATATCAGCAATGTGAATGTAAATACTTCCGTGAAGCATTAGCTGGAACTTTCACTGTCATCATGTTTTCCAGAGCCACATTATATGGGTTTTCCTTACTTAAACGCACCTGATATTTGCTTTTATGATACTTTAGTCTGCTGAAATGAGGCTCTTGTTAATACATCATGGTGTTAATACATCTGTCTGATCTTGGAGGTGTAGTTTTGCAGTTTTCCTTTGAGAATCTTTTTAATGTCCCTTATCTCTGGTCTTCTGTCACTATATCTCCCTTGCAGTTTGTCCGTCAGGGATGTGTTCCAATCAGAGTATTTGTGGCGGCAGCAACCGTTCCAACAGGTCCCCCAGCTCAGAGGGCACCAGTTCAGGGGCCCATTATGCCCTCTGCGCCCTGGGAGTCGGACTGGTTGCCCTCGGTATTGTCATGATTGTGTGGACTGTGATACCCATGGATGGTGAGGCTTCGGGCGGGTCCGCTGTGTCAGGCAACTCCACCGTAGGGCCTGAGGGTGGGGGCCATGATGAGGAGGAAGCGGACCACACTAAATCTTCATCCGTCGCTATGGTGCTGGTCGGAGTCGGAGTGGCCATGCTGCTCTTGTCCCTTTTTCTGGGTTTGAGGAGCAAGAAGAGAGCACGCAACAGAACCAGCCAGCCCGTGGCAGCGGCAGATACCTTCATGGACCATGTGACCAGGGAGCAGGACGAGTGAGTAGTTTATGATCCATCTTCTCTTTCATACTTTGATTTTTCCCTCTGCCAAGAAGGTTATGTGTTCATCGTTTACATGTTAGTTGAGATTTCCATGGAATTTTGTGGAGTGGTGGGGCTTGACTCGAGCAGGAACATTTTGGAGCAGGTCGAGATAAACAGGCTCATTCTTTTTTCACTGTCTTAACATGGGGAGATAGGGTGTAGGGTCTCTTAGCCCCCCTTCTAGTTCATAGATCTTAGAACTTCCAGTATCACCGCGATTTGGGAAAAAAAGGAAATGTATGTTGCACAAATTCATTTTTTTTCCACTTCTTCGAAAAAATTTCACACTCAAATATTTCATACTATTTTGCGATTCAAATATTCCTTTTTTTTAAATTTGAAAATGCCTAACTCTGGTGCATTTTGGTGGCGGCATTTCACCTGAAACTGACCTGGGGGTGAATGATTGTGTCGAGCAATACACAGACTTCAACAATTATTGTTGGGATTGTTTAATTTTTGCACAAAAGAAAAAATTGTGACTTCAAAATAATTTTAAAGGTTCTATAATCACATCTACGCTCTACAGATAATAGCGTGCACGAAAAAACGAAGAAAAGTTCACACATTAGCTGATTTAGGGTCTGTGTCATGAAGCTGGAAGCAGTCTGGAGAAAATCCCACATAAGTAGACCCACTGACAGTCACCTCTTGCCTCCTTTTCCAGAGCTGCGGCTCGAACTGCACACAATGTGCCGAGCTACGAGGAGGTCGTTGGCAGTGGCGACTACCCTGTGCGTCAGAGCAACCTACGCCAGAGCACCTCCCAGCTGCCGTCCTACGAGGACATCATAGCAGCTGTGGAAAACGAGGGAACAGCGCCCACGAACAATCCCACTGAGGACACCCCTCTAAATGAGCCCGCGCCGACTTCCGCCCAGCCTGCCGCGGAGCCCCAGGCCGACCCTCCCGGCCTTGCACCGAACCCCAGCCTGCCCACTCGCAGCAGCAGCCGGGCCAGCCGGTTACTGCGGCCCCTGCGGGTGAGGAGGATCAAGTCGGACAAATTGCACCTGAAGGACTTCCGTCTCCAAATCCGTAGCCCCACGCAGAATCCAGTCACCATTGAACCCATCACTCCGCCACCGCAGTATGAAAATAAGATACCAGAATTACAGTAGGAGCTCTCCCTCATCTCTCCCTTAACATAAAAAACTAACATTTTCAAGATCAGTATAAAATAGGTTAACTGTGGCTGCGAGCGGTGTGATGCGGACCGTGTTGACACTTTCCTGAGATGAGGATATTTGAAGTGAATCTCTTATTCTTTATCTTGGGATCGGCATATTTATTATGATATAATGTGTCTGTGTGAAATGACCTGCTTTGAGTTGAGTTTGTTTGTCAAACATTGGACAACCATTCCGTTTTTATATTTAATGTTTTTCACCTTACCTATATTTGTTCTGCACTGTGGAAAATGTGAATCCACCTCTTGTGATTCTAAGCGGGAAAAGGGAAATTAATTGACTTGTTTTTTTTCCTCAGTGGTAGTAAGTAAATTAAGTATCGGCTGCACCACCTTTTTGTGATTTGTAACGGAAAGAAATGCACTGAGGCCAAAAGTTTGTGACTATACGGTTTATTTCTGAATGCTTGTTTGTTTAAAATGTCTTGTCTAAAAGAAACTGGTTCAAATGACTTTTGGATACAGATATTAAGAGAAAAACAATATTGTATGAAACAATCAAATCAGAAGTAAACTAATTTACTAAACTATTGGTAATTAAACATGCATTGCTTCATATGACTTTTATAATAGTGAAAATGTTGAAATCCCTTTATTACTTATTCAAAATAGGTGTTTTTCTATTTCAACATAAGATTTTATGATGTTGCCAAATGTCAATGAAAATGACTTCAGCGGTCATTATTATACATCAATGCCAAGATCAGTAAAAACAAGAAGATCTACTAAATACAAATGAAATCTCCCATCAGTGCCATTCCAACGCACGGATAATGTATTTTCTAATGATTTTTTAAAATGTGCCTGCTGTTAGTTCAACGGAACTGTTTATTTTTAAAGAGATAAATATTGTCTTTCAACTTTCAGTAAATAAAATGTAGATTTTTGCTTTGTTTTTCTTTTCTATATTGTGTCACGTCAAACTCTCTACTAGTTTTGTCCCAATTCATGTGGTCTCAACTCTCATTGTTTAATACTAGTGACCCCCAGTGGTTAAAAAGGAAAGAGAATCGTATATTTTTACTCTATATATATGAGTATATTTTTGGGGGAGAGGAAAATGTAATAATCAATGTAAATAATATACTGTAATTGGGACTCAGGATGAATTCCAGTCTTTTCGCTATAGTTTGATTTATTATATAAGCTTAATGTAATTTTTTTTTGAAATTATGTTTCAGTTTCTAAGTATCATTCAACCCTTAGATCCATCGTTCATCTGGTGTATGGCATTTTACTCTTTTACTCTAGGTTTTTTCTTTACTGTTATGTTAACTATATAACAGTTTGCTCTTAAGGGCAAATCCATTTTTTTCTCAATTGAAAAAAAGAATATACGGTGACACTGTGTCAAGTTAGACATTGCCTAAAGCATAAAATAATGTATAGCTGTGTGGTGATGCTAATAACATCTGAAGTGTGCTGCATAGTAAATACTGTATATACCCGACATATATATCTTAAGGTTCATTTAAATTTCTGCAGTGAACTTCAAAGTTTCCAGCTTTACATTAAACATTAGGTTACTTTCTACTGCATGTTTCAACTGGTTTAGTTTGATCTTCGACAGTAAATTAGATAAATTTAATTTTTGAATTTACATGTTGAAGCAAAAAATGTTGCTTAAGAGGTTAAACATTTGAAGTAGCAAAGTTTATTTTCGTATTTCCAGCATCAACTCTATTTTCCTAATCTCCACCCTCCTCGCCTCGGCTCAGAGGGATTTTTTTTTTCTGTTTTTTTTTTCTTCTTTTTTTTCTATGTGCAGCTGCCATGTAGCAGAGGGAGGAACAGCTGGGCTGAGGGAACAGCCAGCCCGGGGAGTCAGTCACATTCCTGGCTGGGATTCAATGACTGAACCAGACACAAACAAACAGAGAGGGAGAGAGAGAGAGAGAGGGAGAGAGAGAGAGAGAGAGAGAGAGAGAGAGAGGGAGAGAGAGAAGGAGAGGGAGAGAGAGAGAGAGAGGGAGAGAGGGAGAGAGAGAGAGAGAGGGAGAGAGAGAGAGAGAGAGAGGGGGAGAGAGAGAGAGAGAGAGGGAGAGAGAGAGAGAGAGAGGGAGAGAGAGAGAGAGAGAGAGAGAGAGAGAGAGAGAGAGAAGGAGAGAGAGAGAGAGAGAGAGAGAGAGAGAGAGAGAGAGAAGGAGAGGGAGAGAGAGAGAGAGAGGGAGAGAGAGAGAGAGAGAGAGGCAGGGAGAGAGAGAGAGAGAGGCAGGGAGAGAGAGGAGAGAGAGAGAGGGAGAGAGAGAGGCAGGGAGAGAGAGAGAGAGAGAGAGAGAGAGAGGAGAGAGAGAGAGGGAGAGAGAGAGAGAGAGAGAGAGGGAGAGAGAGAGAGAGAGAGAGAGAGGCAGGGAGAGAGAGAGAGAGAGAGAGAGAGAGAGGAGAGAGAGAGAGGGAGAGAGAGAGGGAGAGAGAGAGAGAGAGAGGGAGAAAGAGAGAGACTCACACATTGAGTGAGGGGAGACAGACAGAGTACGCCAGACGGAGCAGACGAGGCATATTTCGGGCGCACATTTGGAGTGCGTAAAAACCGCAGGAGCGCATAGAAACACAGCGAAACCGTGATTGTGCGTTGGATAATAGGAGTCTTTTTGTTTTTCAGTCCCGGAGTTGTCCACTTTGATTCCGCCCGCCTACGGAAACTGCCCCTGTGAATTCCGCAGCCTTGGGTTTTTCTGAATGGACGCGCTTGGGAAGCTTCTCCGGTGACATGGAAGTGTGTGTTGTTGAGCGCGTAGCCGGATGCTGAGGAGGACGCCCGAGCCGACAAGTCCAGTCCATCTCTCGTTTTGAGTTGTTGTCTTTTTTGTTTTGAACTCTCGTTTCCAGCCGGCCACAACATGGAGGGTTCGAGCTTCCAGCCCCATCCCGGACTCCAACAAACTCTGAAGCAGTTCCATCTGAGTTCCATGCGCTCGCTCGGCGGACCGGCGGCGTTCTCCGCTCGCTGGCACCAGGACTCACTCTTCTGCAAAGACGCCAAGTCCGCCGAGGTGATGCTCGCGATGCCGCCGCAGACGCCGCCGGTGATGTCCGGTCCGCTCTTCATCCCGTCCGACCGCTCCACGGAGAGGTGCGAGACGGTGCTGGAGCGGGAGCCCGTCTCGTGCTTCGTGGTCGGCGGCGAGAAGCGCCTGTGCCTGCCGCAGATCCTCAACAGCGTGCTGCGGGACTTCTCCCTGCAGCAGATCAACTCGGTGTGCGACGACCTGCACATCTACTGCTCCAGGTGCACGGCGGACCAGCTGGAGATCCTCAAGGTGGTGGGCATCCTGCCCTTCTCGGCTCCGTCCTGCGGGCTCATCACCCAGACGGACGCCGAGCGCCTCTGCAACGCGCTCATCCACGGCGGCACGTTCCCCCCGCGCTGCCACAAGGAGTTCGGCGCGCTGGAGCTGGAGCTGGAGCGGACCGAGGCGAGCTTCAGGGTGTACCACGAGTGCTTCGGCCGCTGCAGGGGCTTGTTCGTGCCGGAGCTGTACGCCGGCCCGAGCGCCGCCTGCGTCCAGTGCCTGGACTGCAGACTCATGTTCCCGCCGCACAAGTTCGTGGTGCACAGTCACAAGAGACTGGAGAACCGGACGGTCCACTGGGGGTTCGACTCCGCCAACTGGCGGGCCTATGTGCTCCTGGACCCGGACTACGCCGGGAAGGAGGAGAAGAGTCACCTGGAGCAACTGCTCAAGGAGTTGAAGGGAAAATACGACCTGGCGGGCAAACTGTCCAGTAAATCTTGCAGAGTAAGTGTGTTCGGCCTCACCTTGTTATCAGCCATCACTCACTGTCTCGGGGGAATGCTTCATGTTTTTACTCTCTTTGTTGTGTGGATGTTTTCAACAGCAACTGCACTAATTCACATTAATGTTGAGGAGGCTTCCCCCTCATTGGGCCTGCGCCTGTCTCCTCTGACTGACTGTTTGGGGCCTGTTTGACCCCCAACGGGGTCATGATGCAAATCACGTGTCACGCCACATCTTCCTGTGCCGGTCCCCTCCACTCCTGCACTGTGCAACACCTCGTATAAAACACACTCACCTCATATATGTCTTGGGAAAAGAAGGGGGACAGTGAAGCCTCTAACCGTCAGCTCACGCCCATGAGCGTCCACACCATCCTCCACAACTCCTCCCGTCCAACCCCCCAGGGTTAGCCAAGGGCATCTGCATTATGATAAATGGGGACCCGATGATATATTTTATTAGACCTGAGAGGGGAGAGGGGGTTGGGGGAGCCCATTATGGTGCCACGAGGTGGGGAAGGGGGATAAGAGTTTAATGAGGTTTGGGATATGGAAATGTATGTGTGTGTGTGTGTGTGTGTGTCAGGATAGGATAAGATATGTGTCGCCGTCCGGGCTCCTCGCGTGGGTCAGGGATGTTTAGTGTGGACAAAGGGCCAGGAGACGAGGTGGCTGTTCCTTCGTCACAGAGCATCTGTTGTGTGGGACTCTGCTAATGACTGGACATCTCTTGTGTGCATCACCATGGTGCTGCTCCATCGTGAGCAGCAGCCGGGACGGGAGGTGTCTCA
Organism: Scophthalmus maximus; assembly: GCF_022379125.1. Lineage (NCBI taxonomy): Eukaryota > Metazoa > Chordata > Actinopteri > Pleuronectiformes > Scophthalmidae > Scophthalmus > Scophthalmus maximus. The sequence goes on from NC_061520.1 coordinate 11,013,612, forward strand.
CAATATCCAAAAGAACTTATCGAGGAATGTCTTAAAAACAAATGAAAAAAACTAGAGGAAGCTTGTCAGTGTCAGAGGAGATGAAGTTATGTTTGATCGCATCGTCTGCGCTTTTGTTCTTGGTTGAGAAATGTTTGTGCTTAAGCTCTTGAAAGCACCTTAAGTTGATTTATATCCTGTTTCCTCAAGAATTGGACACAGACTCCTGACTAAACAGTCCAAAAATAACTGTCTGTACTAAAAGAAGAAAAGGAAGATAAAAACAGGCTCGGACCATGTGGTTAATTTCTTGCTAACTGCAGTCAGCAGGTCTCGATGTTACATATATTATCAAAATGGAGAGTCCCGCTCCGACAGTGTTTCAGTGATGTGTGATGTGCACATGGCCTGAGCATCATGGAGGCAGCGTGGTGGAGGGGGCAATGCGTGTTCGCTGTGGTTCACTGTCAGTCGTGTCCCAGTTAGCAGACAGGCCTGGTCCTTGGGGAGCTGCACACCAGCGCTCTCCCATACATCAGCCTGACAGGCCAAGCTGCTGAAAGGCCGGACAGGGGCTCGCAGACCGCTCAGTTTGGCTCAGCTTACCCATGAAACAAAAACTCAATGTTATCAGTCTGCCTCAGCCTCCCTCTGATGTCAGGGTGTTTTATTAATAAGTGAGAGCTTCAAAGGTTACCTCCTCGGCCCGTGTCATCCGTCTAGACTCCCACCTCACCTGCCGTACCTGGTGGTCGGTACACAAACAGCCCGGCCCGGAGAAGGAATGGGAATGAGCATGCGGCGTTTTCTGGAGAGGCGGAAGTGTAATTTAGATTTATTCCAGTTGTTATGGCTGAACTGTGAACGTAAAAAGTGACAAATAATCAGTTCGCAACCAGTCATTTTTTGAAGAAACTGCGTCCTCCTCTCAAAGACAGGAGCCAGATCAGAGGAGGGAATGAGAGCAGTGGACCTTTATGTCTCTTCTGCATCAAATCCAGCATTTGGTCATTTAGCCCTTTGCCAAATGTGCAGATGAGGGCAGACTCTTTCATTCAGAAGATGCAGGGTCTGTGAGCCAGGCCTTGACATGTGTTGTCAAAGGGCCGTAACCCCTGACCTTTCCCCAAAGACACTGACCCAGCCTTCCCCCATTCTTTTCACGCCATCCAATCACATGCCCTTGTGTCCAGTCCACTGGCCAGATGGCTGTCTGATAAAGAGCGGAGGGATATACAGTGGAAAGATAACAACCACCCGCAGCTTTATTTCCAATAAAACATCATGGTTTTGTGCTGTTTTTTTGTTACACAATAGACTGCAGGAATAATTTTAAATTTTTACAGAAAACTGAACTTCCAATTCAAATGACCCGCTCCATTGTGTTGAACCTTGCGTGTAATAATTCAAATGTTAACTTTGCGATTAGCATGAAAATCCACAAGAAAGAGGATTGGAATTGCAAAAAACTTGTTTTATTTTTAAGCCAAAGTCAAATACTTCTGAGCATTAACTATTTAAAAAAAGAAACAAATTCCCAAGAAGCGAGGGCAACGTGATCAGTCATCTGACAGAGTGGAGAGTAAAAAAAAGCGGCTCTGGAGAACTGTGCAGGCTCTCCTTAATGGAATGGATATTAAAACCATTCAACTGAGGCCAATTTATGCCATTTCTCCTCCCATTGTTCTCTTTACTTGATGAAATTTGCCTCAGACCTGGAGCAAACCAATCAAGTGTGTGTCAAAGGTTGAAAGGTTGAGTTTTCGGTTATTAGCTGTTATTAACAGAGATTGAATGAATGAATGAATGAATGAATGAATGCAAACGATCTCTGTAACTCTTTTCTCTATCTGGTTGGCCGTGAGCAGATCTACACTTGTATGTGGGTGTCTTTACGTACAGCGGGTATATATGGGTGCGTTTGCATGTAAACAGGCGAGTGTAATGACTGGATCAGCTGTGCGAGCCAGATTAAAATGAGCTCACTGCCGGCTCATTTCCATTCCCATCTGTCTGCTGACCTCTGGGAAGCCGTGAAAGCTGACATGGTGCATCTTTTTGGTCCTTGATGGGCCTGTCTGCGCAGCATTGACCCAGCCGGCTTAAGACCCAACCCACCCAGATAAACACTGAGTCAGTCTCATTCGGCTCACATTTTAGCGTAGTTTATCTTAATTGTACATTTTATCACTCCAGGTGCAGCCGATTCATGCTATTTTTGGCTGACTCTGAATCACGTTCTCCTACTTGTCCTTCACTGGGAAACATTTCTTTTAAGAGGAGTCGCGTGTGCCCCCACCCCCCCCCCCCCCCCTCAAAAAAAAAAAAAAAAAGGACAGTCACCTCGTCTCTACAACGACTGCCGGACAGAGCTTTTTGGCCAAAGCAGGGATGGCGTGTCATGGCAAAGGGGTGTCAGAAGCTCCCAGGGGTTGTGGCCTCCATTCGGGCAGAGGTGACCCCATGTTAAAAGGGTGTCAGCTGGGGTTCTGTCATGGGTGATGTGTGCCAAAGACCTGCCGCCTCCTTTGTTTGAGCGCCCGCCTTTCAGAGGCTGTGAAGTGCAGCCATTTCTCTTTGTTGGTGCCTTGTTTCTTTAGGTGCTGTCTGGATAGGTCTGTAACCTCCAGCCTCTCCCAGGGTGGGAATGGGAAACCCATGAGTTTGTCATGTCACTGGTTTCCTGGCTATGTGCTCAACAGACAGACTGGAGTCTGCGGTGATGTCTGCATGTCTGAGAGAGAGAGAGGCGGATAATACTTCAGTTTTTTTAATTGTTTCATATGGTAAGAATATTTGACAAATTTCTGTTGAGCAAATGAATCACTCAAAGCAAGTTTGAATTGAAAAGGAGATAGTGAGTGAAGGTTTTACGAATGAAAAGTTTGGTCAAATACAATACATAACATTCGAATAACAGTATAAATATAGTTGATTGCTATATAAGTATATATAATTCTGCCATATTGATATTTCAGTGATAATATTCAGATGACCACATTTATATATTTTTTAAAGTATTTAGTAAATACGGGGCGGCCAGGTTGAGGCGTTCCTCATTCATTTTACTCTGCTATGTTCAATAGTTAGTGATAATAACGAGGTCTATTTATGTAGTCCTTATAAAAATCTCATTAATAGTTTCTTCACAATTACCAAACATTAAGGGAATCTGGTGAACCATGAAAAGTTCAATCAAATTGCAACAACAAAATTAGGAAAGGGCTGCATTAAAAAAACAATATAAATGCATATATCAAACAAGTATACGTAGGAATATGGAATTATAAGAAAGTATTTTTGAATAAAAGAGGATACAGATACTAGTCTGAGTTGCAGGAAAATATGTCGGGCCTTACATCATGCAGCCATCGAACTTCAAAGTTTTTTCACATTTACAGTAAATAACAAATAGTGTTATGTAATGAAAAAAAAATATATATATTTTCCGAATATGAAGTACTACCTGTTTCTATGTCGGATGGTTCTCCGCAGACACTTGCTCTGCTCTGTTCCTCTCTGAAGCTCGATGACACAGCACGGTGACGATGTGTGAACGACTTCTTGTATAACTTGTGTAGTGAGGGAGGCGGGTGATTAGTGTTGATCAGCGATGATGAGATGAGCGAGGAGACGAGCGCTGGCTGTGACTGCAGTCAACAAGACAGTCAGTCAATCAGTCGGCTCGTTATTGGCAGAGCAGATGCCTGTATTGGGTTAGTGTTATTCCACCATCATCATCATCAATTCCTCCTCGATCACCTCCTGATTTCCAGCTCTGTGATTAAGAGTCAGGCCCATCTGGTGCAGAGACAGGAAATCCTGGAGTCTGCATCTGCTGCTGGCTGAGCTACTAATCTGCTGCAGTCGTGGGGGTGTGGGGGAGGGTGTGTGTGTGTGTGGGGGGGGGGGGGGGGGTTTAAACTATGATAATCCTACATAACTCCTGGAATGCAGAGACCATAGTGCACATCAAAACCGTCATCTTCCCTGGACAGCTCCTTCAGGAACACAGACTGAATGTCAGCCACGGACTCTCTCCTCCGCCTCTGGGCCACTCGAAGCATATTCACAATTTATAACCAGTCCCTCTGGAATTTTGTAATTAGAGCATGAATTAGATATACTGCGAAAACCAACAGAGCAACCGCACAAACCAAATCAAGTAGTTCTTCTGAGGAGACTTCTGAGGCCAAACGCACGCACATGGGTCCTAACTTGTGTCCTGATAGATATTCCTCCCCGTCTCCCCTTAATGACCTGCAGCTCTGAGCTGTGTTAGACCACATTGGAGATGTGCTAATGGAGCTCCAGCCAGAGCAGCAGTGGGCCCTGCTGGTGCCATATGACAAATCGGCATGCTGCTCTCGCCTACGGTCCGCCCACCCAACCACCTCCGAAGCTATCAGGAGGATTAGCTCACGCAGCTAAACCAAACAGGCTGCTCAGTGTTCAGACAGCATTTGGTCCAAATCGTGTTCGTACCTCCTGTTTGGATGGCTCGGGGATCGCAATCGGCGCCGCCATCGGTTCACTTGCTCAACTGTTGTGGTGCCAAGTTGCTGTGGAAAAAAAAAAACACACACACACACACACACAACCCCCGAGAGACTGAAAGTTTTAGGGATTTACACGACTCCCTTGCTCTTCAGGATATGCATAATTTATTTCAGGATTAGGATGGTTGAGATTAACTCTGAGTTCAGAAGACGGTGAAACATAGGAGACACACAGGAGGTGTGAATGTCTGTCTGGTGACAAAAAAAGAAAGGAAAAAAAGCGCTCAATTTGCGGAGAAGCAGTTTGCCTTGCAGACCTGTTCTCTGTACGTTTGTCCGTGTGGGCAAGTGTGTGCTTCAACGTGTTGGGGCCTCTGTCAGAGTCCACGCGCTTTTCAGAAAATTCTCTAGTTGGAGTCTGCTCCGTTTGCTCGTGATTGGAGGGCGGTAGTTGCTAAGCAGACCTGCTCTTCCTGTGCTAAATAAGAACTTCATGCTCTCTGGCTGGTGGGCTCAAAGAAGCGTGCCAGAACACACACACACACACACACACACACACACACACACACACACACAGTCGTACACACAGACCTCGCAGTGCAGTACAGAGACCCGAGACCTCACCCTCCTCCATTCACTGCCCATCCTCTTTCCATTGTGACCTCCACGACGTGACTCGACGAGTCTCTCTTCCTCCTCCACCTCCTGCTGCGCGCTCTCCTCCCTCCACAACTCCTCCTCCTCCTCCTCCTCCTCCACTCTGCATCAGACACACACTTCTCCAACAGGTCAGCGCTGTATTACGCTCCCCTCTCCATCACTGAGACCTCCTCGTCTGACACCTCCTCTGCACCACCGTCATCACTCACCTCCTCCATTTGACACCTCCTCAACCCTGTAGGACACACACACACACACACACACACGCGCGCGCACACACTCACACAGACAGACACAGGCTATCCTCCTCTCCTCCACATAAAAATCTCCTACTGCACTCCCCCCACACTGCATTATACTTAGATCTCCACCTCCACTGTAGTGAGCACATGCTGTATCAGTGTGTATTCAGACTGGCCTACATACACCACACATGTATCGCTGTGTTGTTCCAGGGCTGTGAGGGCTGCCAGTCTAGTCTTCCTATGATAGATAGATAGATAGATAGATAGATAGATAGATAGATAGATAGATAGAAATGCAGGGGTAGTGACTTTGTCAGGATGACCTCATAACCAACCTCCTTCTCCTTCTCCTGGCTCAGTTCAAGAGCCCCCCTAAATGAAACAAATGAGTGGGATCCACATTTTCAGCCCTCTCTCGTTTTGCTGTGCGCTATTACGGATGCCCATTATCTCATGTGTCTGCTGTGTGCCGCCAGGACATTACATCTCAGAACCTGATCTAAGAGCACCATGTTTCTGTTTTTCTCTTCTTCTTCTTTTCGCTCTTCCCTGACTCGCCGGCCGCACGTATTTTCGGAGCCCCGAACTGAATTGTTTATTTCTCTTAGCTTCGCTTTCTCTGGGGTGGGGTGGGGGGGGGGGGTCGGTCAGAGCTTTGGGTTGTGTGCAGCAGAACAATTATTCGGTGCTGGTGAAAAGCTGCGAGGCCCAGCGTGCTCTTCAGACCCAGCCCGACATGCTTCCTCGCAAAGATGGAGCAATGCAGCATTGTCAGCAGACACCCGTATCAAATGAATTCAGCACAGCTGTCCTAGCAGACTCTGTTGCAGCGAGGCGGGGGGGGGGAGTTATCTATTCAGAATAACAGTCACCCCCAGATCTGTCATGGTCACTCTTTGCCACAGCATCATCTGGTCATTTGGACCTTTTCCCCTCTTTAACCTTTTTAGTCTTGTTCATTCAAAAACAGACCGAGTGCATCTCACCGAAGAGTTCGCCACTTGCCCCACCCTGCTTTCTCTTTCAGCTCTCTCTCTCTCTCTCTCTCTCGCTCTCTGTATCGATACAGCCGGGTCTACGTTTACAAAGTCAGGCGTTCAGATGGGCCACGGTTGCTCTAATGCTGCGGGCACCTCTCTCCACCCCCCCTTTCTTTGCAGGTGTCTAACAGTCGCAGGGTTGTCCTGCACTGTGCTCACTGTGCCGGCTGCCCCGCAGGGCCACCTGCCTCTGTCCCCACGCTTGTGGCATTGACAAGCGTCTGGCTTTATTTCCAGCCAGTCGACGAGTGCAGACACAGACAGCCGTGGCCTGAAATAGAGCAGGCCCACCCTTTATCCTATAATGAGGGGGACTATTATAAGCCTTGTGTCTTAAGCAGTATATGGCCGGTGGTGTCAAGAGAAGAGCAAGCGCGCACATCATCTTGAAAAACGTCAAGCTGCTTTTCAGATTATCATAAAAAACGAAGTAATCACCTCTCCTTTTGGCCGCCTCAATCTGCCGCACAGGAGTGTGAGATCCTTTGACCTTTGATTGGAGCCCTTTACTCAAGCGAGGCTTAGAAAGAATATGGAGATTATGTGACAGGTTTTAAGTGGCTAGAACAGAAAACAAACACATTTTGGGGGATAATCAATTCACTCGTGACCTTGTGATCAGTTGAGTGTGTGGAATCACATTCGGAGATGATGGTCTTGGTTTGGGGGGCATCTGTCCCATATGGAATCTATGAATTATTCCAGAGGTAATAACGGGTCATTGTTGGCGCACTCATCTTCACAAAGATGCCCATCTCTGCATGTCCATATTTAATTCACCCCTTTCAGCCGCTGAACTGTACAGACCGCTGATATAATAAGTCCCTCCGAAGAGATTAGTCGCTCTATCATCAACGTCGCTCCCTAATTTCTCTGCCCTTTGTCGAGGTGCAGGCTGTGCTAAATGGGATAAAGGGGGCTTGGCCGGACACAGTGGGAGGAAGTGGCTTTTGTGTTGCTAGCAGGTGCAGTAGAATGACAGTGGGGTTTTTAGGGATGTACAGTGTGGGTGTGTGTGTGTGTGTGTGTGTGGGTGTGTGTGTGTGTGTGTGTGTGTGCGCACATGCATGGCTACATGCAGCCCTGCGTCTAGCCAGTACAGGAGGGTATATGTGCTCCCCGAGTGTCGCTGAGATACACCAGGAACCTCTGGAGCTCGACTTGAACCCTCAATCACACGGCTCCTCAGGGGTTTGCAGTAAATTCTTCAGGCGAATGGTTTTTTCTCCCTTTCCTTCTCCTCCTCCTCCTCCTCCTCATTCTCTCTCTCTCTCTCTCTCTCTCTGCTCACATCTGGTGAACAGCACTAGCACCCCTGTCATCTTTTACTGCGTTGAGGTCATTTCCACCCTATCGGTAAAGTGGAAACACATGATGTGCAGGGTTCGGCCTTAATGGGGTGGGGCTGGCATGGACCAGCACTGACACAGCTTTACAGCCAAGAGCTGCCAAAAACAGCCTTTCTGTGGAAGGCCTCCGTCTTCCAAATTAAAGACATTTGGGATAAATAATGTTAGAACACTTACATTGCTCATTCAATATTTAACAAGCTAGTTTTTTCCCCCCCTCATACATGTTAATGTTCTTTCTATGACGCATGATTCGAGATGTTTTCTGTTACAAGATGGAGCTCAGCGTGCAAGAGCAGCAGAGCAAAGCTGAACATGTCACTCATGACGCATTGAAACTGCAAAGAAAGAGAAAGAAGACCAAGCATTGTTTGGACTTTCAGAAAGATATCAAGCGTATAATGAATACGCACTCTGCAAGACATGCTTCTCCTTTTAGTAGAGTATTTCTCTCTCTCTCTTCCAAGTTTTATTGCAGCTTTAAAATTCTTCCTGTCACGTGCTTTTTCCCCCCTAATCAAATTTTTGATTCCAGCCGCGGAGCTGGAAAATCGGGTGCAGACTCTGGCAGATGCTCTGGATAAAGGGTGTGTCCTCAAGTTTAATTGGGATTCTCCTTCAGCAACAATGTGGATTTCCTCAACTCTGTGCCCCTGCTGCGCCGTTCCTCTCCAAATACTCCACGCCGCAGCTCGCAGTGTTTGTCATTGTCGGGAATCTGAGCTTGTGTCATTTGTGAAAACTCAGCTCGGCCATCTGACAGTTTCCTGACAGTGCATGATTAGTATTAGCTTCATATGAATTTATTATTCCACTTTAAAAAGAAACCTTTCTTTTTGTAATGAAAGCACAGTTCTGTTTGCAACGACTTTGAGAGCTAAACACATTCTTGCCACTCTTTGGATAATGTGTCGCCAAAGTATTTCAACTGAATAAACCATTTTTAATGGAGTTTCACTGTCTCACTACACGGACCTCAGTGTGTCTCCAAGCAAAAATTCCAGTCACACTGTGGTTTCCATTTTGTGGTAGACAGAGCTGCAGTGTAAAAAAGGGGGTGGCCTGCAGGCAGTCAGTCAGTCAAGTTACTGTCTGTGGGTAGACTGCAGGCAGAGCGGCTGCTCGGAGCAGCTGCACGGGTTTTTATGCCTGCCGTCCGACAGGACTCCATCATAGACTGCAGCGGCACTCGTTAGGGCGCGCACTCCTGTGCTGCGTGCCTCCGTCCTCATTACCTCTGCAGCAGCTTAGCTCTCTGCCTTTGTTCTCGCTCTTGGCTTGAAACTGGAGAATAAGGAGAGAAGTGCTGAGGCTGCAGTTAGCCCGGCTGCCCACAACTTCTGCTGCACAGGAGAAAACACAGCGCAGACAACCGCCACCCCCCTAAGCCCTCTTGTCTACATATTTTTCACAGAGCCAACGCGCAGGGGATGCTCTAGTTTAATTCACCATCCTGACTTGGATGTGGGCTGCTTTTGCCCACTGCTTCTTACACTGTGTTGTCACTTGTCTGGATTAAATATTTTCACCCTGTCGTGTACCTCTGTGTGTGTCAGCCTACCGACCAAATGCCCTCATGGCCAATCTTTTGTGCGAAGGGTCCCAATGACTTGCTCCTCCGAGGCGTTGAACAGCAGCCGTGCAGAGCGGCTGGAGGGACAGTAAACTTTTATCACACTAATAACCCACAGTCACAGCTACCCTAATGGCTGAGGTAGCCATGTCAGGGGTTGCCTGGAGGTCAGGTTGAATTGCAGGACATAAACCGGTAGAACAAATAAAGGGAGGGGAAACAAGGCGGGGCATCTGAGGTGAGCAGAAGGGGAAGAAAGTTGTTATTGGAAGAGCAGATAATCACTTGAATTGATTTGCAGTCAAATGAGGCCATTGATTTGACTACTCTGTTATAACTAGGCAATCTGCGGCCTTTTAACCCCGTTTCCCACCCAACTCTGCACTCGAACCTCGGACTCGGGCCGGAGCACGCCGTCCAAGGGCACAACTCCCACACAAGTGACAAGTGAGTGAAAAGATTTCACCCAGCACTTGGTGAAAAGGTCGGCGAGAGAAGCAGCGGCGTGAGAGAGGGGATTTGTTAATGGAGTTTCGAATCTCGAAGTTTTCTCTCAGATTCCTCTGCCTCTGGCTGAGGTGGATGGGTCTTGAGAGTATTTGTTTTAGGTGAAGTCAGTGCTGGAACAGAATGTTGTGAACCGCAGGCCAGACTGTGGTTCTGCGGCACAGCTTCGACCTGAATGCAGACGGCTCTGTTTGTTTTGCTTTTCCGTTTCTCAGGGAGAAATTTAGACGCTGCCAAAGTCCTGCGCTCACACCCAAGGCACGCAAATAAAACCCCTTGACACAGAGAAGGAAAAAAAACTGTACCTGGGTGTAGTCGCTACATCTGGACTTCAACACTTCCCCAGTGCAGGGGTACGCTTCCACGGCTGCCTCTGCCGTCCCACTCTCGTCTTGTAAAAGGGCTCTTTGGGAGATGAGATGGCATTTGATTGTTTCAGTGGCAGGATGTTTGTGAGTTTTGTTCCGAGCCTTTTCATAAATAGCAGTTTTTATGTTGCTGAGGTCAACTGGTTTTACTAGACTGGAGAGGCAAGTCCAGAGGCAAGGAGGCCTCCCCACCATCTGGCAGCCATAAAAGGGGGAGCAGGAGGGTTTTAGTGGGGGTTTATGGGATGGCAGGGTGAGACACTGAGGGGAAGAGAGACAGAGTGGATGGTGGACTCTGGTTGCCCCCGAGCTGCAAAGCTTCCTCTGCAGTCTGAATGACAGGTCAGAAGTTCATTGCCTCTTTTTTTTTTTCACCCTGCATCTGCCTTGTAAGGTGACGGAGGTGACAGTTGGTTCAGAGTACGAGGGCAAAGGAGAGCACGTCACTGTGAAGCTGTTATCACTGCCGAGAATAAAGATATATCCTGGGCAAGGGGGCTTTATTTTGAATTTAATGAGCTTGCTGTATTTTTTCTTGGGAAAAGGGTTTCACAAGGCTGTAGCTCAGTGAGTGTGTGTCCTCTTGTTGTTGCACTGCCGGCAGCTTGTTATGCTGTGCAGAAGATCAGACCAGAGTCCTACAGATGGTGCAGAATGATGTGGCTGCATAAACACTGGTGATTCAATGGCTTGGTGTTGCTTGGGTATGTGTCACTCTCGCAAAGCCCCATCCACACCACAGAGCAACTGTGTACGTTCTTTTCTGTACGGCTGCAGATCTCTCTTTTCGTCCAGAAACAGACGAAACGCTCAGGTGGTGACGTTGTTTTTTTTTTACTGCACATCTGACTAAAGTGGGAATAACATCATTGTTAAACCATGAACGGAGAGGAGTTTGAGCCCAGTGAGATTATCGTGGCGATTTCGGGGATGAAGACACTCCTGAGAATCTCAGTTATGTTCTGCTGGAATATCTCTTCCTCGGTTTTTAAGAGCCCGAGCTGGAGCTGCCTGGTCCATCTGAGGCTGGACGCTCAGCCTTATAGGTTTTCCAGAATGGGGTTATCATTGCAGAGGACTGCGCTGCGTTGCTGACTTTGGCACCGATACCTCCCGTAGAGATTTCATCTTTTGTTATTCTGCAGCTGAGATGTGTTAACCCTTCAGCCCCCTGCAAGATATTTAGCTTATCGAAGGTTGCAGAGCTCCTCAACATCGACCTTGTGAAGCTATACCGTTTGAACGGATCTTTGCAATATGAACCCCTTATTTTAAAAAAATAACGGTAAAAGTCAATGTATAAAATAATCATATCGACCTTGTTCTCCTGCCAGTTTGGGACTGGGTTTTTTCAGACCCTCTGCCGCTTCACACAGTTAGTGTATGAAGAGAAGAAAAGTGCTGACAGCAAAAGAATGAGAGCGTGTTTGGCAGGCACGCCCTTGTAGGTTTCTGTGTCACTCAACTCTATTAAATTTTTAATCATTTCCTTGCCGTGGTATAGAGCTCAACATGGCCATGCTCAGTCACACACTGTCAGGTCTGTCATTCAACGCATAAAACAGGAGGAATATAAACTGTAAGGTAGGGATTTTCACTAATTAAAAATACATTTAAAAAAATCAACTGTAACACAGCGAAGTTCTGATTCATCTTCTCATCTCGTTGTGCAGAAAATCAATCGGGCAACTTACACCCTTTTCACTCGTTACTGTTAATATAAACCCAGTAGGAGTGCATGCTGAATTAATACTGATGCTATGTGTCTATTACAGCTGCAAGAATTAGACGCTCTGTAAAAATAAAAAATGATAACAGCTATGTCGTTATTCATTAATCTGTCAGCGTTTTTTTTTAGATTGTTTCTAAAATGTGAGGATTTGCAGCTTCCCCCCCCCCCCCCCCCCCCCCCCCCCATTTCGGACATTATGATCAGTTGAATTTTCTGCATTTTTCAACTGTGATCGGACAAAGACGACATTAGATGACATCAGTTTGGTTTTATTTTTTTACGGTGTTTCATTTATTTATTTATTTATTTTTGGACCCAATTAGGAATTGACCTCATAGTTTCTACACTTCTCTATAATCTGCAGCACCCGCAGTGCCACCACTGTCACTTATCATTTGCCTTATTGGAGTATCTCCAAAATGATCATCACAATGGGAATAAATAAAGTGCACAAACTTTGAAGAAAGCGTCAAAGGCACCTTCAGAGGCAGCCGCAGTGACAGACTCCAGCCGGAGATTGAGTGAGCGCCTCTCGACATACTTTGGCCCGTTCATTCCGTCACAGTTTGCGTCATGTCAGCATCGCGGGCGTTAAGAAACGGAGTGAAGCAAAGCATTGGCCCCTGATTGAGGGGCTGGTAGCTCTGGGACTCTGCTCTCGCTTTAGTGGTTCCGTCCACTGCAGTGATTCAGGGGATAAAAATGTGGCCTGTGTCTCTTTAAGAGCGCTGGCCTGTCTGCAGAATGCATCAGTCCTGTGGAGCAGACACAGGCCAGCAGGGAGGAGGGGGGGCGAAGGGAGGAGCGTGGGGCCGTGCGGAGGGAGGAACAAAGACAGGAGGGAACAGCCGCAGTCTGGGCTTCCAGCCTCCTGGCTAGACTGCTGAAAGTTATTATTGAGTTCCTGTGTAGGGCCTCCCCTCCCTGTGGCATACTCCTCTGTGCTCACTACGAGGTATTGCGGGAGAGGCAAAGAGAGAAGTTGGCAGCCTCCCGTGCTCCTTTGCAATGACCTTATATGCAACAAATAAAGGATCATTTTGTTTGATTCCGTGTTTTTGCAAGGGCGAAGCCTCAGAAAAGCCTCGCAAGGCCGAGCGCGGCCACACATGCTAGCGGCCCCACAGCTGCTCGACAGCAGCTGAAGCTGCGGCCCAGCTCGCTGCCGTCTTGAGTTACAGTTTAGCAGACATGTTCTGTTTTCTTAGGAATGGCCTTAACTAGTCAAGACAAGAAGGTTGACGGTTCACCAATGAGAAAGCGGTGAACTAAATCCGCTCCTGGCGCGCGAGGGGGATGAGCATGATTCAAGGACAGGTGGTGGGAGGACGACGACTCTGTTGGTCTCCCTCCATGTCTTTACAGTAAATGGCGGCCATGATTTTTTTTTTTTTAAAAATGGAAAAATTGAGTTTCAATCTTATTTTTAGCACAAGCTAGTTTGCATTTTTGGCAGCACTCTTGTGAAATTGTTCTTTTTTTTCTCGTAGGTTATGTTGTCAGTGTCCAGCCAAGAGGTTTCAGAGAACTGGTGTCTGGGTAAAAAGCCAGTGGACGTTTCATGGTTACACATCGTGCCCTCTTCTCAGGCCTGCGCCTGCCTGCAACACTAATCCCTGGGCTGCATGTCTTCCCCCTTAGTGGCCACATTAAAGCCACAATGCGCCTGCGTCCTTCCAGCTCAGCCCACCAAGAGAGAGACAGACCTTTACGTAACGCTCCGTCCGGTGTATTTGTTCTGAACCTGCTGTTGCTCGAAGCAAGGCTCCCTCAGGTTCACAGCACCCAGCTGCCGCCCTGCCCTACTGTACTGAGCTCGTCATGGTTCTGGCTCGCAGAGAGCCTGATCGCATGCAGCACCTGAGGCTCAGCAGGGGCCCCGCACGGTCGTTTCCCCTGCACATGTCTCCTGCAGCATGTCACATACAGTATGTGCCCTGATTAATCCCAGCATGTGTCTTCATTCACGGTCGGTGTGATAATTCGGCCTCTGTTTCAGAGCCGTCCCGGGCAGGGTTTTGAAGGAAAGCTGGCCGGGGGGGGGGGGGGACGACCCTGGCGCTGAAATGGGTATTTTGTGGAGTTCTGTTTGTTGAGTCACAGCTTAGTTGGGCTCCACTGTTATGCGGTTGCCATGGAGGAAAAACATGGGCTCTTGTGCAATAAAATCATCCAGGAAAGTACATTTCCAAGAATTTTTCAGAGTCGAGAAACAGACGGCAAATTGCAGAATTCATGAGGTGCTGCGGTCCACCACCCGCCCCTTTCGGCTCTCCATTTTAGAGTGCTCGTATTCATTTTATGGAAGCTGTGAGGCTTGAGCCCTCTCACCTAATTACTTCTGTAAGCAGATATGTTTTCCTAACGGAGGAGGGAAACAAAACCAGTGTTTAAGGATGGAATGTGTGATCTTAGGAACGGATGTTGTGGGTGTTTTATCCCCCATTTCCCTTACAGACAATTCCTTGAACAAGTGGAAACAAGTGAAATGCTATTTGATCTCTGTCAAATATTACTGTATACACATACTTGAGCTGTGAGGCCCCCGTACATTTGAGTCAGACTGTCACTCTGCCAGAGAGAGCTGAACATCTTCAGAGGAAACAACTCCCAGTGTTGTTTTAAAAATGTGTTGGCATTTAATTTAATTGGCGGAACACTTATAAAACCCAGCGGCCTTCTCAAACTTCTTTCTTCTCAGTTACGCCAGAGCTCCTTACTGCTTTAAGTATTGGAAAAAATATCTAAAATGTAGTGATGAAATATAAAAAAGGTATGATCCAGCCTTTCAAGCTCATGAGCTAATACTGAAGTTCAAAGCTAATATTCGCCCAGCGTCCGGAGTCCCCAGCGTTTAATTGTTTTTTTTAAATTGTTTGAATGGTGAAAGAGACAACAGTGTTGGACATTGGGTTTTATAATCCCGTGACCAGGCAGGCAGCATCAGAGCGGTATCTTTAAATTTCAGCGGGATTTATCACCTCGGTTCAACCAATTAGCTCTCGAGCGGTTTCTCAGGACTTGAAATGACATCACATGGGACCCTGAGTGAGCAGTGACCCTAACTTCACCTCACCCTCTCACAGCTTTTATGGCCTCCTCCCCTAAATTCCCCTCTGCTCCCGTCCCATCCCCTCACACCTCTTAACCTCTGGTATTCATCCCATTTTCATCTTTCCAAATAAACCTGCCACCTGCCCTCCTCTCCACTGGCTGCTCGAGGCCATGTGGTCATGTGGCTCAGCTTACCACCAAGACACGGTGAGCTGCTTTACCATAATAAAAACATTTAAAAAAGTTCAACCTTCATTGCTCGATTGGTTTATTGGCTGAAATTAGCAGCATGTTACTATGCTGATGGTTATAATTTCTATGATTTAATTATTTAAATTGCTTGGTCTGCTGAAACTAATTTATTCAGTGTTAGTCTGTAATTTATGCATAAAAAGGTCAATTATCTGATTAGTTGAGTAACACGAATAACCACGACTGTTTTGATAATTGATGAAACAATAAAATAGTGTTTTTTCAAGTAAAATTGATGAATTGTAAACTGGATATCTTTGTTCATTTGACAAAATTTGTAGATGTTACTTTGGGCTTGAGTAATTTGTGTTCTGCAAAATTAACTGATTTCTTGAAGAAAATAATTGGCAGATTAATAGATGATGGAAATAACCGTAGATTGTGGCCCTAGTCTGGTTTGTTAAAGTTGTATACGAAGAGAGATAAGGATCATTCTTTTGAACCTGCAGGAAGTTTATTTCATAAAAGCATATTTTAATATTTCAGCAAACAAGGTGAAATATCACAAGATACATGAATAATTTTCGACTGATTGCCGAAAAATGCCACATGAGTTGTTGCTCAGGAGTCATTAGGAACAATGGTGAACAGTTCCATCCCCTGTACTTAGTTGTTAACATGGAGATCTGACTGTCCATCTGGCCCGTCAATCTCTCGGACACTGGAGGTCTAGACCCGGTGATCCCGGCCTGTTGTAACTAACTGTCTGCGTTCGAGTCGCTCTCCCTCCCTCGCATCAGTCCGGGCCTCCTCCTCCTTCCCTGACTTCCTCACCGTGTCTGCCCTCTGAGGGAGAGACGCAGAGGAGTCGTCCAGTACCAGGTACCGCGAGTGATATAATGGTCTGTGTATCTGGAGCTGTTACTGTTTGGGTTGTGGAGAGGTTATCCAGTGACATTTTAATCGTCTTTCGGCCTTCTTTCCGTGGCATTAGTATTAATCTGTGGGATTTAAACTCAGCCAGTCAGACATTGGACTTACTGTCTTGTTATAGAGCAGGGGGGAGGGGGGGGGGTTGCTAACAGCGAGAATGGCAGCGCACACTTCCCTGCGTACAGGCAGGGATGTGCTTAGCGGTGACAAACCAAGGTTTCCAGCCTGGCGACATCGGCCCTCTGATGACAGAATGGCTTGTTAACACGCTAAACTGTCTGGGAAGGGACAGAGTAGCTTTTTCTTTTTTTTTTTGTTCCTCTGCAATTACACACCCACACATTTTTAACACTCCCCAATCTCGTATTCTTTTGTTCCTGCAATCATTTTTATAACGAGTCACTCTACCGATTGTACGAACAAAGGTCAGTTCATTTGTCATGGAGAATACTTCTCAGCCTGGGAAATCCCTCGAATGTCTTGTGAGTCTCTGGAGAAGCTTCGTCAAGTCTGAGAACATGACCCTGATGATGAGAGTGTATATTATTTAACATAAACCGGGGGCTTTGCCTTTGAAGGATCAGGGCATTTTACAGACAGAGGAAATGACAACACTCTCTACTGACTTGCATCATGGGAAATGTAGGATCTGGCATTTTGTAGGCTATAGGGAATTAAAGGTCTGGATATTTTTAACTGCCATTTTGATGTTTACCATTCTTCTTCTAATCTGATTTTGAGGAAGTCCCCCTCCTTCATGGATGTGCAATACAAAATAGTTGAAATGCCACTCTTATTAGTATTTTGTAGTTTCTCTTTCATGAACCTTAGTTTGCACCACAGAAACATAAAGACCTCGACCTAGATATTTCTTTTTGTTGTGAAATAGGCGTATTTATTTCAAATGCCGTCTTTACCAGAATTATTATACAAATTATTCCCAAATTACAAATATCGTTGTTGTCTTTGTTCTGTATTCAGTTTATATTTACAACTCACTTCCTGGTTAATTCTTGATCACTAAGCTGGCACTGCCTTCAATGGTAAAGGTTACTCTACCAAATTTATTGTATTGCCTTCATTGTAGTCGAGAGGTGTAAATGCCTACTTACTCATAGATCATGCGGAAGCCATTTACTCACTTAAAAAAAACAACCTTGAGCGATGTCTCAAAAAGCCTATAAAATATGTGAATTAATACCGCGTCGAAAATTATTATATTGAGTGAATGTAAGTTATATACCTTTAAAAACAAAAAAACAAAATGCATTACCGGCAGAGAATCCGATGAGGGTCAGTGTAATGCCAAGGGATTAAGCTTGCATGGCAAAGATGGCGTTGGCACTGCTGCCCAACAGAGATCAAGTTCTGTGAAGGCACGCACACAAGTATGAAAGTCAGGATACGGCCACGGAAATGGCGTCAGTATTTTCTGCAACACCGCTGCACGATACTTGACAAAATTATCAAAAGATGCTGATTGGTTTCTAATTCTGGAACGACTCCTTCTCTATTTTAGTTGTCGGAAGTAGTCTCCCCCACATGCCCTTGTGGTAACCATTGAAGTCACTCAGAAAAAGACCGTCCCACAGCTTGTCCCTTAATTTACTTCAAGGACACGTGGACGATCTGAACGACGGCCGTGTGATCCAGTGGTGTTGTAGCTGAAACCACCTGGTCACACGTCTCTCTTTCATCAATGGATACTGTTGAGAAGATGCGAGAAAAAAAGAAATGACAGCTACATATTTCCATTTGTTTGGCTTTAAGCAAGATGTTTTAAACCCAGACGCAACCAAAACCAAAGTATTAATTGGCTTATTAATTCGATTTCCACCCAAATTCTCAGAGTCTCAGATTTTTTTTTATTCATGATGGTTCTGTAATTTGCGTGCATATGTTTTGAGTATGATAATTAATGTTACCCTTCATGGGCACTAAATAGAATTCCATAAATATGGAGTCTCTCTCTCTCTCTCTGTCTGTCTTTCTTGTTAACCTTCATCCCCTCCGGCCTCCTGGTTAGTACTGCAGCTGCTCCTACATTATAAGTGTGCTAAATGTGAACAGAAGCATAAAGACATTGTGTGTGTGTGTGTGTGTGTGTGTGTGTGTGCGCGCGCACGTGTGTGTCTGCCTCTCTTTTTTTTGTTTTGCATATAAAGCCTTTTGTCTTCCATCAGATCACGCAATCTAATGTTTAATTCTCTTATTCCAATAGTACAGCAGGGGGGCTCAGGAAACTATCTGCTGAATTTGGCGCTATGTGCATCTATAAATACTGCCGTCACAGAGCATGTTTCATTTCCTACAATTACTTTGACTCCCAACAACCATACCAAACATGCTCATGCTAATAATGTGTAATCTGCAGTGACATCTGTTTCTTGTCTCGCTCATGTCTTTTAGTTTAGGGCCTCCATGTCTGCCGAAATAACTTATGAGCCTTTTTTACTGTGAGGTCATCCTCTGAGGGGAAAGAGTGATTTGGACGCCACTATCAACATGCTGTCGGAGAGGCAGGCGGGTGCGCGGGCGGGCGGGCGGGCGGGCATGTCCTGTTGTTATGGTTGCCATGTTTGGACCTGAATTGGAATTTCATTTCTCGTCGCGCTGTAGTACAATAATCTTCCTTTTTGTTTGCTCGAGCCAAGGAGATGATCTTTTCATGCACATGCAGGCAGCACACTATATTGAGGAAGGCTTTTTCATGATTAGGAAACTAAAAATGAAACATGTCTTAAAAGTTACCATTCACCTTTGGATGATATGTATGATTGAATGAAGTAGATTAATCTCAAAATAAATTTTGGCTGCCAAAAAAGCTCTAAAATACACTGACAACAGTTGCCTAGCACCAAACGGCAGAAGTTAGCAACAACCCAGTCATAGTGGAACAGTTAGAATCTAAAGAGAGGAATATTAGTGGAGACCAAAACAGAGCTAAGAAGAGAGTGAATTTTGGACCTGCATTCATTACAGGGACACAAACATGGCTCCAGATATATCCAGATACTTTTGCTCCACATGCAAACAAGTTTGCCATATCAACTAAAAAAAATCTGCACAATAGCCTATTGTGTTTACAGCTTGTGTCTGTGGCCAAAAAGTAGTTATTGCCGCTTTAAAGTCAAGTCAAGTCAGCGTTATTTGTAGACTCTCAATTGTCCTCAGATGGCTTCACAATCTGTACAGCATATGATGCTCTCTGTCCCGAGGCGCCTGATGAGGAAATACTCCACCAAAAATACATCTGAGGAGGGATCCATGTTTCTCCATCCGGGGTTCCACCGAGGTCACGAGCTCAATCAATTTCCAAACACACAGCTCACTCTGTGAATGGTTGACAACTGGAGGACACGGCTTTGATGCTCCACTTCTCTGCCTCAAAGCTGTCAGTGTCAAGCGGTGTGGACCTGATGGGTTATTTTCCACCTTCAGGAGCAGCAGCAGCAGCTCGTCCTGCGTCCACCTCAGACCTCATTAAGTCTCAATCCTTAAGACAATTAGGGCAATCCAATAAGCTTTTGCTGTAATGCCCACCTTATGCCATGCCCCGCAGCTCTCTTTGAGTGTCCACCCTGCCATGGCTCAGTTCAGCTACATAAACAGTATATCCCCAAACTGGACACGGCGGAGACAGAATGAATTAGGCGGAGACGTGGATAAATTAAGCTGAGATTTAGAGAGGGGAAATGGGAGCTTGTGCTGCATCTGTGTGGAATAGGGATGGGGTTTCAGGGGTATTCTGGGCAGACTCCAATAGTTTCCCCCCCAGCTGTTAGGAGGTGACCACTAGGGCTTTATATAAATCAAGGGACTGTCGTACAATTTATGCAGCGAGAGTTGAATAGAGAGCTCAAGGAATCCCTGTGACCATCCACACCAAACTACAAGGATCAGATTACCAAAACTAGTATTCTCTCACTTCCAACTAAGGCCGTCACCCGAGTGAGCTGTGCCAGTTGGTGTGCCCTTGAGTGGGACAGCGCCCCACTAAGCACATGTCGATCTGGGGATTACATTTAGGGGTTTAGGAGGGAAAAAGGAGTCGTAATCTGAAACTGTTGTGTCTTGTTGCTGTGCACTTTTCTTAATGCCATGCTGTCATGAAGCATGCGTCGGTATTGTATGACTGTTGCCCGAGGGAGTTCAGCCGGGGGAGCTATTTTTGTCCCTGCGGATAAATGCGGCACCATGTTCGGTTTCTCTGCGATTTTACTGGAAGTTTTTTTAACACTCCGCAAAGCGACTCTGGACGCTTCGGCTTTAGCCCGGCGCAGTTGGCTGTCCTGTGTGAAAGACACAACAAAATTTGAAGACTTGTCAACAAAATTACAGAAAGGGAGGTGAAGATATGAAAGGAATAATTTGATATTTTTTCGGCAAATAGATGAATACACTTTTCTCGCTCTCTCATACTTCTCTCATTAATTTGCACAGAATATATGAAGCTAAAGCAAGCCACCAATTAGCTGACCTTAGCTAAGTTAAAGAAATCCAAAGGTAGCAGCCAAGCAGTTGGACAAGTTAGGAGAAGATGTGGTGAGCGGTTAAGTCATAACCCAAACTGTCTGTTGTAAATATTCACCACAACTGCCTTGTTCATCTTCACCTACTGTATTTTGTGCTGTACCTCGGTTTGAAATAATCATCAAATTATGGTTGTAAGAAAAAACTAAACTAATTCTTACACTTCAGTTGAGGAGCAAGGGCCTAACCTTGCCCACACCCCTTACCACCTGTAAGGCCTGATACCTGGTCAGCCAATCCTGTTAGCCTCTGATCGTTCATCCCTTTTCAATCATGTCCCTCTTCCCCCTCATCTATCCGACCGCCTTCTCTTCTGCGTCTTCTACGTCGGCCCCCTACTTATCTGTGTCTGACCACAATTTGAAGCACTTTCTACTGAGTAAATAGTTCCTATCAGCAGTTAATGTCAATTGTCAGAGAAATCACAGAGACAAAAAAAAAATTGATACTATCAGAGGTTCGGAACCAACACTTTAACTTCTAGTTGCCGTGGTGTGGCTCTATGAAAATGAAATATTCCCTGAATACCAAATGCCAGTCCTGGTGTTGTCAGTTGTCAATAATCAAATATTGTTCATTAGCTCCACGTTCAAGTGAAATAACAGTTCTATCCTCATCACGCTCCAGTTAGAAAAATATTGACAAATTCTTCCTCAAGCAGGTCAAACGCTGTGCTCTTAGAATAGATATTGATATGTTCCCCATGTGCTGTGTGTCTCTGTGAATATCTGCCATGCCAGCATGAAAATAGCTTACGCTTATCCCGGTATTACCATGCCATTATGTGGCACTAATTAAAAAATAAAGCAGGTCTACTCTTGCCCGGCTGCTATTAGACAGTATTTAGCCTACAGGTTCGCTTTGAAATGCTCCCTCATTATGGGGCCTCAAAGAAATATCATACAATAGCGAGATGAAAAGGGCAATGCTTGAATGGAGTCTTAAAGGGGAGGCTGTACTTGGCCTTCAAGTAGACATTCCTTCAGCTCAGTGCTTCCTCTGTGGTCCCGCTCCCCTGGCCCAACCCCCTCCCACTCAAGACTCAGTTCCCACAGGGGACTCAGCCAAAGCAAACTCCTCCGACGAAGTCTCCCTCTCTTACCAGTGAGAGAGAGAGCGACACAGAGAGCGAGAGAGACGGAGGGATGTCCTATCATCTGGCTCAGTGGGACCTGCTAGGCAGTAGAATGTGTGAGGAGGGTGTTATGACTCCGCGGCCATGCTATGTCTATGATGTGGTGGTGAGTAAAGCCCGTGCGGCTGCTCTCCTGTGAGGTCAGTGTCAGATTTAGCCAGCAGGTCCCTTGTGGTGTCTGGGAGTGTCTGTTTTCTGACTCTATTATGTCTAGCGCTCATAGCCTTCCTGGAGCTGCAAACCTCAGGGTAGAAATAGCCCCAGACGGACAGACAGACATCCTTTGTCGGGAAAACAACGGTCACGGCGGTAATTACAGAGTCTGATTACACCAGAGCAGCAGTTTCGTAGAAAAACCGCCGGCCCCTCGAGTCAGACAGGTGAGGGGTCGAGTCACCGGTGCTGAGCGGCACGCAGGCAGCAGGAGGTCCGGGTTCAGAGACAGTAGCAAAACCAAACAGTGTGCTGTGAATGAATGGGTGTGTGCGTCATGTGGTGACTGGTTAGACAGGGAGAGACATTTGTGAGTCAGGGAGATGGGAGGGGAGTGTCCAGACAAGCACAGCACATACACCTCGTGCACCCTATAGTTTCAGGAGACTGAATAGAAACGGGTGGTAAAAACATTTCTCATTCATGAGACTGTACTCGGGAGAGCGACTAATTATTGTTGATGATTGATCCAATCAAATCGTTATGTCAGCCAGAGTCACTTTGTGTAAAGAGCACATTTAAACACAACAAATGTTGACCAAATTGCTCCAAAGCGGCTTCGATCGATATTTTTATAATAATAATGTTTTAAATTATAACATGAAAACAATCTGCAGCTCTCCTCAGCTTTACGGAGCTTTATAGCAGGTTTCGGCTCAATGTTTAACTGACTGCAACTTTGCACAGGTTGAGGCTGTTTTGAGTGAAAGTCAATAAATAAAAACAGGGAGATCACTAATTATGGACAAAGCAAAAGAAAAACACTTTCAAGACATAAATATGTCTTAAGCTGCGTTCAAAAGAAAAATAGTAGGAACATCTGATGATGAGGGGTCCATATTTTATGGGTTATATGTTCTGGAGGGTCTGAAGATATTCAGTTTACAGTTTATCATATCAGAACATCTCACAATTCCCTCAGATTGCTTCTTTTGTTTGACCAACTGTCCAAAACCCAGAATTCGGAAATATTCGACGTACCATAATGTAAGACAGGCAAAAATCTGTAATACCTCACTTCTGAGAAGCTTGAAGCAAGAGAGCAGATATTATTTTGCTTGATAAACGTTTTAATAATTTATCATTCAATCATCAATTATGATTTAAAAACTAGATAGAAAACTCAATTTTTCTAGTCAGTTGACTATTTGAATACATTTGTGTCAGAACTCCAACAGGCTTTGGTTTCTGTCGTTCAGGTACGCAGTGCCAGACCTGACTAACGCCTCCGGCCTCGAGCACACTGTACCAGACACACACACATATGAAGGTCTACACCCACAACCACCCCCACCTACCCACATGTCCCCACACCCACTCATAGCTACATGTGCGCACACACACATTCACACACACATTCACACACATTCACACACACATTCACACACACATTCACACACACATTCACACACATTCACACAGCATCTGGATTTGTGTAAAAAAAAAAAGAAAAGCTGTGAGACATGATTCATTACCAACCAGGCTTCTCGCTTAATGCTAAATGAGGTTTGTCATTTCCATCTTGAGGTGATTACAGTGAGCAACGATTAAACTTTCACAACTACATGTAACCCTGCAGGAGTGTTTTCCATTGAGGATTTTCAAGGTAGACAGAGTAATCGTTTGTCTTGAATCGAACATGCAGACGAGGAGATGGGAGTGTTTGCCTTTCCTGAAGGCAGAATGTCATAGTAGTGAGTAAGAGAGCGGCAGGCAGGTCTGCGCTGGCCTCCGCGCCTGCCTAGGTAAACATATCCTCTGTCTGACAAGTGCAGACCTGAGGGCTGAGGAGGTTAGCTATCTCAACACATGACCCTGGAGCTTGTCTCACACACTCAGACGTACAATATACAAGAAAGAGCTGCTGAGATTCAACACTTTGTGGCACTTAACAGGGCAGATGTGTCCCTCCCCAGGTTTTCGAGTGCAGGCTCCCTCAAATGTTACACGCATCTGCTGCCCCGCAATAACATGCATCTCTCTCTGAACCCTGCAGCGCAATTATCTGTCAGATCCAAGCGCAATTACATTCATTCGTCTCTCCATCTCCGTCTACCCTTGTCTGTCTCTATATTGCAATATTGCTGTGGTTCAGGGAGTCGATCTGCTCCACCTGACGGCGCCTCTTCTGCCTGGCAGGGAGCAATGTAGCCCTACTGGCTGCCAGCCAGACCAGCTTGAGTGTCTGCTCAGCTCAAAGCCCTGCGCACACACACACACACACACACACACACACAAGCATGCAGACTTGCCAAGCTCAGAGACGCTGAACGCTTACACAGACACATCTTCTATCCTCTTTCCCTCTCTGTGACTTCTCCACTGTTTTCTTTTTCTTCCATTTTCCACATTTCTGTGAATCTCTGCTCTTGTCCTGCAAATGTTATAAGGCCGAGTTGGGAAAAAAGAAAAAGCTTTTGGACGTTGTTCTGACAAATCCATGTGTTGCTCATGAATGATGCCATTTACAGTCATACAAGTATCATTTTTTGACGTGGTGGGCTCTTGCTAATGTCCACAGTGCTCCATGATGTAATATCTGCACTTTATCTCTGCGAGAATAAAGATGATTAACCATCTATTCTCCCTCCCCTCCTCAGTCTCCCAGCCCAGTCCCAGCAAAGAGGTCCAAATTCAACAAATTACAGTCTCCATCTGCCGAGAAAGACCGGAAACCCGACTGGTTACAATCATTGTCAAAGTCTGCACACAAGGTTTGTAAACTGTTTCCATGTTTCTAGTGTGAAACTGGATTTGCCGTTAAGCCCAAAGTCAAAAGGGTGACGTAAAAGCCGTGGTCCATTTGAATCATCACGGTATCATCTATGTGTGACCTCTCATCATTCAGCCTTGTTAAATGAAGAGGGGCCTTTGACTGGGTTGGTCACAGCTGATTTAATGTTCCAGGGGTAGTTTGCTGTGAGTTTATCCAAGCCTGTTTTTGATTTGTTGTTCCAGGATCTGAAACAAGTCCAACTGAAACAGAGGCCCTCCGCGTTCCGCCCCTGGTCACCCAAAGCTGCAGATAAAGAGAAACCAGCTCCCAAGAATGAAGTGGAGGGGTGAGTCATCTGAGAGCGGTTATAGTTTCAGTTGTTAAGACATAATATCTGTTAAACTGAGCTCACTGTAGTGAAATACTCTAAATATCCCCTCTACCGCTTTCATAGGTCCTTCTCCAAGAATCAGGAGACTTTGACGGATCCTAATCTGACACTAGTCCCCCTGCATCCCACGGAGAGTCACGCTCCTGGCAGGGGACGGACAGGCATTTCCGGGCCGCCACAGGAGCTGCATAACGGGGACGCAGAGCCCGCAGCACAAGCGGCCCCGTCCAGTACCAGCAACCAAGCTGACAACATGGACACAGATGGAGAGATTGATGTGGATGACTGCGATGATCGTGAGTACCACAGCCGTCGTCATATTCAGTTTGGAATAAAAATGAAAAGAGTCCGTCTATAGAACACAGACATTTTACAGTTACAACTTTTATTACACATTGAGCCCCACTGGAAATGGGCCATAATGGAGTTGGTTTGGGGGGGATTCCTGTGCAACTACGCCACCAGGTGTCAAATTGTAGAAGTGCAAGAGAAATAACAGTTGCTGTTATGTAGCCACAAAAAAAATCCCTTTTTTTGTTTTGCAACAGCAGCTGTAGAAAAGAGCTTCGTTTCATGCTTCCTTCATCAACAGTGATTCCCAAGCACAAAGTACTAATGCTGTTGTCATGGGGTATATGGAAAGAGTAGCTGAGCTAATTTGAACAACTATGATGTAAAACAACAACAATCTACATCCACATACATTGATCATCTATAACACCACACGAT
The DNA here is from genome assembly GCF_022379125.1 of Scophthalmus maximus. NCBI lineage: Eukaryota > Metazoa > Chordata > Actinopteri > Pleuronectiformes > Scophthalmidae > Scophthalmus > Scophthalmus maximus. Next base: position 11,039,460 of record NC_061520.1, read on the forward strand.
GAAATGAAGTGTTGGGAAAACTGGTCGGAAAGGGAGCGGAGGTTGGTTAAAATACAGTAGACAGCTAGAAATAATGGATAAATAATTTGAAGTAGAAAAAAATAATGAGCTTTGAACAACAAGACCAGCCCACATGTTCACCGACTTTATCGAGTAATAATACAAAATGCTTTTACGTTATTCAAGGTCTCTGCTAATGTAAAAAATCTCTCTCTCCATCCCTCAGATCCTGTGCCACCTTCCTCCTTGGCTTCTCCGCCGTCAGCCTCTGCCAGCGTGTCTCAGACGCTGACCCCTCAGAGCGTTGCTCCAGCTCAGGAGGGACCTGTCTGGCTGTCAGGGCCTGTTTGCCCAGAGATGGACGCCGTGAGCCAGATGCTGCACGCAGGCCTGGACACCAAAGAAGCCAGGGAAAAAATGCTGCAGGAGATTGTCAGGATGAGGGTTAAGCAGGAGGAAAAGCTGGCAACTGCTGTACAAGCTAAACGCAGCCTTCAGCAGGTATCTAATCTCGTTCTTGTGAAAAAACGACGTGGTGACGTAATCTGTCGCGGAATTTTAGTATATCAAACATGAACATTATTTTATTATTCTTTAACAGGAATTGGAGTTTGTGAGGGTGGCCAAGAAAGGACGCCTCCGTGAGGCCATTGAAGCCAAGCGCAACCTGCGAAAGGAGATCGAACGCCTCCGTGTGGATTGGGAGAGGAAGATGAGGGACGCAGAGGAGTCCAGTGAGCGGCTGAAGAGGGAGCTGGAGAGGGAGAGACAGCTGCGAGTGTGCGACAAAGGCTGTGAGGCAGAGCGTCTCCGGGTCAAGTACTCTACTCAGGTAAGATGTCTGCAAGGTGCCTGATCACCCATAAAACAGCAGACTGTTGATCATGTCCGTCATGTGTGTTTCATTTATACTGACCGCTGTCTGTGCTGTGCAGATCGAGGCGCTGCATGTGCAGCTACAGCAAGCCGAATCTGACCGCGAGCAGCTGAGGCTGGAGCTCCAGCAGGAGAGGGAAGCTCGGCAGAGCCTGGAGAGCGTGGTTAAAGACCTGCAAGTCCAGCTGGCGCTTCAGGCCGACAGCAGCCCCCCCGGAGACTCCAAGGACGCAAACACGGACAAACACAGACAACAACAGACCACGCAACTCACCAACGGATCCTAAAGTTGCACATTCAGAACCCAGAGAAAAAGGACTCAGACAAAAAAGGTGCATGATCAAAGGACTCTGTTGCGCCCGCTGTCATTGAAAAGAGACTCAACGAAATGCAAAGTCGGTTTTGTCGAGGAAAAATCTTATCATATTTGATATGATACGATACTACACAACGTTGTTATGACGGTATACAAATATAATGAAATTAACTGGAAAGTAGCATGATGTCTCAGCATGTTGTAGAGCGTGAAACAGTAGAAAGACTTCTTAAGTGATGAACACCCATCTCTCTAGTGACGTCAGAGCCCTCGGCAAGACACCTGACGCTGTCCAAGGACTTTATTTTGGTATAAGCTATTCTACGATGTGCAAATATAGCCACATAACACTACTTGAATATGAAGGGAAGGAACATGTTGCATCTGGTGAAACATGAGCAGATGATGAAACTCTTGGTGCCACAAAATATTGGTACACTCAACGGTGTCGTTGCAGACCACTGGAAACAAGAGACACCAGTTTACCACTATTTACTTTTAATATCCGCTTGCTTTTTATAACTGTGTAGAGGATGTACTTTTTAAGAAATATTGCTTGAGCAGCACTGTTATTCCACAGGCAAGAAAAACGATCCATATCCAAACATGTACGCGTGTATACGAGCTTGTCTACCTTTTGTATTTTATAAACCTGAAGTATTGGAGGTCACGTGGGCTGCCTTCAGGTCCACCACTGTTTTATGCTTTAGATATTTTACGGAAGTGTTACTTTTTAATATTATGATGCAACTTTACTTGTTGTTTGAACATTGTTTTCCAGTAATGTTTTTGCAACCAAATCATGTGATGAATAGTTAATATACTTGCCCACATTAGTGCAGATAAGTCTACGAATGCCCTTCTAAAAGAAAAAGGAAAAAAACCTTGATAGCTGCCTGTATTTGTTCAAATGCGGTACTTCTGATTTTCTATTGAGTATTGTAAAATAATTTATATTCTATAATAATTTGCTGCCTATTAACAGAAAGCATTCATTTTTAGTCACTGGTTTTAGGCTCTTAAATCAACAAATGCTGTTTATAGGAACAACATTTCTACATCTATACAAAATATGGATATATATTTTTTTACTTTAAGAAAAGGAATTGCACTTTTTAAAGAAACAAACCTTGCATTGTGCATTGTACTCCCTGTTACTTTCTTTTTCAAATTACAAGTTAACATGAACTTGGAATTTAAACATACTTTCCCTCAGTATCCTCTGATGTACATACAATGATATTGTAAATAAGATATTTGTTGGTATGTTTGCTTGCTCCAGACTTAAACTGATTATGAATATTATTTCTTGCTCTTACTTGAAACCAAAAAGAGACTATATTTGGATTTGCAAAAACTGCAATTTCATTGTCGTATCCCTGAATATCATTGCAATCACAGGGCATTTACCAGAATGGATGGTAAACCATAAATAGTCACGGACTTGACCTATACTGCTTGTAGGTTCGACCCGTGAAACAGATTATAATTTCTCCCTTGATTTTTGTTTATTTCAGAAGATCTTTATTATTTGATGAATTATAGATTATATATATATTACACCACAGACCAAAAACTGAAAAAATGGATTTGAATTATCTGCACCTCCACCTCCCTCTTCAAATAGAGTAGAAACACCTTCTCGTGGTTTCAACCTTTGGTGCTCTCGTATATATATAGACAAGAATCACTTTTATGTCTTATCATTATGATACCCTCGCTCAGTATTTGTTGGGTACAGTGTAATAGCAATATCCATTTTGTTAGCTGATGCTGTTGTAGTTTTTGGATTGGAAGTGGGGTTTCACTTGCCTCTTGTTTCAATGTTTTTGTTTTTCCTTCGGAGAACTTGTATAATACCCATTAAAATTTAAATCAATCCTACAGGGTTCTGAGGAGTGTTTTGTTGTTGTTGATGTTTTTATTAATTTTCCCGATGGAACCAGTGTTCTTGCATATTTGTGTGTTTGTATTTGTAGCCATGCTAGAAGCGTTACTCCAATGTGGAATCCAGACTGAAATATCTAATTATTAATTGGTTTTCAAATTCTATTTAAATACTCATGTTACCCAGGGGATGAGTGGACTGGTTTTGGTGATCATCTGACCTTTGCTCAAGAGCCACCACCAGGTTGACATTTTTGTTTTTCTACTAATGGATGATCATGAAATTCAGTACAGATATCCATTTTTAAGTGAACATAATTCCTTCACTTTTTTTGTTTGGTATCATTCAGATGAAATCTGTCTTATTGTTCAGCCAAATACTTGCAAAAGGAATGATCTAATTTCCATCGGCCTCAGCCCTACTGTGTGTTGAGTGACAGTCAGGAAATGTTATCATGCTAACACGCCAAAATAAGATGGGGAACATGGTTAACATTAGACCTGCTGCCACACTTCAGCATGTTATAGCTCTGTCGCTGTGACATGTGCTCCAAGTGTTGCTGTCTAAATAATATAGTATAGTATTATAGCTATTCATAACTATATACAACTATTATTCTAAGAGATTAAAAAAGGAGTAATACTGTAATAATAGCAAAACTCAACTCAAAAGTTATTGTATTGGTATTGCTATTGTATTTGCAAAATTATCAAAAAAATATAGGCCTACCGAATGCATTTAACGAGAAATAGAGTGAAATATAATTACTACTTCAGTACTTCATAAAAATAAAGAGGAAACAACTGTTGGTATCGGGACAGTTCAACAAGTGAGTCAGCATGCGCAGTCGCCCAATCCCAAAACTGAAGCTCTCAACAATCATTCAATTGATTATTTACTGTGCTGTATTCTTCTTCTTCTTCTTCTGCTTTTAGTCAAATTGCGAGAGATACCCAGCATTTAAAGTGCATTTCCGCCATCTACCATGCTGGAGTGTGTGCCAGAGGCTCAAAAAGAAATCCCAACTTAATTCTCCTCATCCACTCGAACAAAGATCTAAACTTTCCTTCCTATACGCCGAGCAAATTCCCAAGATTCAAAACATTTCTTCAATTCCGTCTTCAGCTTTTCTCTATTAGATATATACATTTCGGACACTGTCATGCTCTACACTTTCTTCCACCCCACACTCCCAAGTCCCCTCATGGATGTGTCCCTTATTGAATGCATTGTCTTATTTAACCCTGTGTGCCTTATCTACAGTCTTGAAATTATTTGTTGCTCCCTGGAATTTCACACTCACGCCTATGGTCAATTTACAGTTCCAGCTAACCTCACCCCAATCTGCACGTCTTTGGACTGAGAGGAGGAAGTAGGAGTACCCGGAGAGAACCCACGTTAAAAAACAAGGTCAGAACCAAGATTCAAACAGAGAACCTTCTTGCTGACATGTGAAACAGAGACTGACAGAAGAGTGAGGTTTGCTGTCAGTGCGTAGGGCCTAAAACCAAAAGCTTGAAACAGCCATCTTTGTTTCTGTAGATATTCCAAATGTCAATGGACGCTCCTTGTGCATGGTGCAGATATACTGTATTGTACAAATGTACTGTGTGTGTCACACACTTTCCTCTAGGGGGAACTCTTTGCACACAGTTGAAGAGTGGGGTTTTTTCCTCCTGCTTGTGAATATTCAAATGCACCAATGTGGCCTTAAATCCTAACACTATCCTTATCCTGCCTATCCTTACAACAACTTACTGAAGTACCAGGTGTAATTTCAATATTCTATAACGATAAGGACATCCATGAGTGTTGGTAAATTAATGTGTGAACCCTCCCTATAGCAGTCCCTTTCTTCAGAGGCTTACTGGTTGCGTGAAAATCCCTCCATGAAAGCAGGGCTGAAGCCTCACTCCAGGATTACCGCTTGAGGAAGATTTAGGGACTGAGACATGTCGCACACTTCCTCTCCGCAAACCTTCTCTCGGTGCAAAAGAAATCAATTAAACAAAGGCTCCATGGCTTTATTGGATCACTGAACACAGGATGATGAAGACTGAACATTCAGGATGGGAAAATTGTTAACTGATCCCATGTGTGAAGATTTTACCAGGAAGAGGAGGATATGCTGAGACTTTGGAGGCTGCATGAAAGGCGCCGCCTGTAAGACTAACTTGGCTGAAGAGCCCAGCAGAATGAGGAGGACGGTGGGTTCATGTGCCGTGAATGGGACGGGATAGATGGACTCAAATGTATGATTCAGGGATGAACATCAACCCAGCGATGGCCCCCCTGTCTCCAGGACTGAGTGGCAGCCCAACGCTTTCCTCCATGTCTCCCAAGAAGACCACCTTTCAGTCTCTGGGGTCTTTGTCACCAGGAATGTTCTCCCCCTCGCTGTCTAAGGGCTCTTCCCATCAGGTGAAACAGGCCTCGAGCCCCGTGAATTCGCCCAACGCGTCCATTATGAGCTCTCCGAAACTTTGGCAGAAAGCATCCATATCTAGACTTGCAGAAGAGTTCTTCTGGATTGGTGGCAGTGTGGTTGCACAGCCAAAATGGAGGCTGGGCCAAATAGGTAAGACTCAGTTTCTCAACACTCAAATGCTGAATTTTAACAGGTTGCTTAGCAGAGGGACCTTCAGTCTGCTACAAACTGAAGAGGGAATTTTAAATGTATGACATTTATGGGATATGTTAAAAACCACAACCTGCAAATGTGGAACTTTAACCATGTTATCTTCAAGCATCCAAAATGTTGGCGTTCCACATAGAACAGAATAAAGACGTAGGGGAGCTGTCTGTGAGCAGATAATGGGCATATGGACAGCAGACAATCCTTCAGGATTAGCCTGGATGATGTGCCAGGTGGTGTCACATGTATCTGAGCTTCAGATTACAAACAACAGTTACCTGCTCTCAGCACACAAAACAATCACACAGCTTCCCAATGAAGACCGACGGTGACCTTAATGTTACAATATACTTATTGGAGCTGACATGCTATTTCAGAACAAGCGCAGTGAACCCACCCCTCAAATTTGAACGACATGTGGAGAAATAATTTAAGTACTTGAATGGCGACTGACAATGGATTGATTTGGTTTTAAGACAATGTTCATTTGAGGGTTGTGTATCGTTTCCTTCTCGTGCCTCTCGTCATCGACACATGAACAGCTCCTTAAATCCATTTGTGACGCAGACCATAATCTCATAAACAAGAGCTCGATGGTAAACCTCTACTTGTCTCGGCTGCTTCAGGGATTCCTTTGAATTAGTCATGATGTCTTCCTGTACAAAATCACAACACTTGTATGGCTAAATGCAAATTCGCTGATGGTCGCTTTTGGTCTAAACAAAATTTGCACAACAGAAACAGCAACTTTTGGCTGAATTAGTGGGCTAAAAAGACAAAACCGGTTTGCTACATTTCTTTTAAAACCATAACTGATTCACAGTTTGAATGTACCTAGTCTGACGTTTGGACCAAATCAATTTATGCTGTCACTTGACCGTTGATAAATGAAGTGTCTCCTTGTGCTCTGTAGTGGAGAGGTGTATGTGCACCATGCAGATGGGCACCCAGATGACCAAACTGAAGGGGAAGAAGAAAGGATTGGTCCGTTTCTTTTACCTAGACGAGCACAAGTCCTGTGTCCGATGGCGGCCCTCCAGGAAACACGACAAGGCCAAAAGTGAGTCGTCACCACTGTGAATTTACAAAAACTGAATATTCTCTGTATGTTCGTTTATCAGCTGGCTGTGTGCTCTTTGTGCATGGTTCTGGTTTTGACATAGTGCTCAAGATTTAGCCATTCAGCACTGATCACATGACAGGAGTCTAACTGCTGTAAAATCACCATCACTAATAGACAAATTAGATCAATCATAGATTATGGGAGGAATTAATAGACTGAACCTTGTCTTTTCTCAGTGAGACTAGAGAATCCTGTTTACCTGCTCTCTGTTTAGGAGAAGCTGTTACTACATCTTGAGATCCATCAACATGATGGACATGATGAAATTATATTTTGTGGTTACCACTCTTTGGTGTTGATAAAGGCTCATAAATGTTTAATTTTGGACCATCATGCTTAATGTGATAAAAAGTTTACTAAATAGCTCCCGGATTTATTAATTTATATTTAAGATTTTAGTCCATATGAATAATCATCATATTGGATAACTTGTGAATTATAATTAATTAATTATAAAAAATAAATGTTGCTCCTTTTTTCGAGACAAACCATAAATCTACATTTGCATAATCCGTCATGAATCTTGAAGTCAAGCATTTACACAATTTCTATATTTGAAGATAATAAGAAACTTTGAGTTGCAGATTAATCAAAGCTGTCCAAAAATACAGTTTTTGATGAAGTAAACAAAGATATGAAAAGGAATTATTTCAGTACCAACAGACAATCACTTAAACCACTGAGCCAGAAAAACCACCCCAAACACTCAATTTTAAATAATGCAAATCTCTGAATGACCACTACAATCTGTTTCAGTAACAATTGATTCGATCCATGAAGTCTGCGAAGGGAAAAAATCTGAGATCTTCAGGAGGTACGCAGACAACCGCTTTGACCCCAACTGCTGCTTCAGCGTTTACTACGGGGAGCGTGTGAAGTCCCTGGACCTGGTCTCCACCAACGCAGAGGAGGCCCGCACCTGGATCACTGGGCTGAAATACCTCATGGCTGGCATCAGTGATGAAGACAGTTTGGCCCGCAGGCAACGCACCCGTGATCAATATCCTTTATTCAGCCAGCAGGCAGATGTCCAATCTCTCAATAACCACATGATTGAGTGTTGTAGACTCTGCTTATTTAGCCTTAAACTGACACAGTCTGAACTGAATAATTAGACAATTCAAACAATAAGTTGAGAATAGTCTGACATATTCAGAACAACACAGGTGAACTGACCTGATCATGATCCTTTGCTCCTTAACTTCGGCCTCACGTGGCTGCAGCAGACTTTCTCTGAGGCCGACAAAAACGGAGATGGCACGCTGAGCATTGGAGAAGTTCACCAACTGCTCCACAAACTCAATGTGAATTTACCTAAGCAGAAAGTCAGAGAGATGTTTCAAGTAAGACGAAAGCTGGCAAAGATTTCACAGACATGACCAATGCTTGTATTATTGTGTGTATTGAATTGTATGAGGCTACATACATCTGTGAAACTATACTCAGCAACATCTGTGCTATGCGCGGGTGTTTACCATGGTCACCACCTTTATCAGTCATGTTAGCATGTTAATGTTTCGCTAATCAGCAGAAAATTCAGAGATTGGATGAGATAAATGAGGATTGTTTTAATTTGCAGGTATTTGTCAATTAACAAATTAGTGAAAACTTTGAATTTTGACCTGATTTCGAAAGTTTAATTCAGAAAATATAACCTCACGATGTCAAACCTATCTTGAGGTTAGAGAAAAAGTCCTCGGTTCCCAAAAGTCAGTACAGAGCTTCCTCCTATCAGGACCATAATTATCTCTTTCATAAATGTCATTCAAAATTAATTTCATCCAAGTGTTGGGCTGATAAACAGGCTGACAACGCTTTTTACAGAGCCACACCATGAAGCTAGCGCGGCTAAGGCACGGTTCGGTGTGAACGCACCATGACAAATGATTTTAGAAAAAGGACAATCAGTTAAAAGATTTCTTAATGTACAGATAAGGAATTTTAAACACCTTTAAGATAAAGAAAAAGAAAAATTGTGGAAAACACTTAAGTGGACCTAGTCCTAGTGTGATGTTCACATACTTTTTGTCATAGTAGCAGTAAAACAAAACAATGAAGAGGGGGCCTGCAGAAAAATATGTATAGACAGTGTATTGGCAGGACAGTGTCACAGGAAGAGCATATGGCCTCTGCTGAACAGATGGCTTTGGCTGCTCTACAATATTAGTTCAGTAGCTCTATCCTCCCCTCCTTGTGACGATGATCTCGTTGAACAAGCACTTTATGTTTGATGGTAACAGAGAGATATCGTTTAGATGGGTACTGTATTCATTTGGCAGGGTGGTTACATCAGATCACACACGCCGAGAGTTATCTCAGTCTAAGTCGACACTTTTGTCTCTATCTGTAGGAAGCAGACACAGATGAGAACCAAGGCTCTCTGGGCTTTGAAGAATTCTGTTCATTCTACAAGATGATTTCCACACGCAGGGACCTCTATCTGATAATGATCTCCTACAGCAATCAGAAAGAAGTCTTGGATCTCCACGACCTTGCGCGCTTTCTGGAAAATGAACAGAAGGTTAACAAATTGAGTAAAAACAATCACACTCATTTCAGATAGAACGAACATCCTATACTGTGATTTTTTAAATTATTATGCTTAAGATTTCCATCAAATCTAATTGTTCATGGTCAGCATTATTCAACAGTATAGCCATTTAATGTATTTACATTCTGTAATTCCTTCTTTATTATGTCAGCCTCACTACTATTTGTTTTACCAGATAAATCTGTAGAATAAAAATAAAAGTTTCAATTTTAGATGAACTTAAGTTACAATGGAACATGGTAGTTCACCACAAGGACATTTAACTGACAAAAATGTGGAGTTAGTCGCGAGATAGGATTATTTCTGATTTCTGTTTTATTTGCAGATGCGAGGCCTGGCCAAGGAGCATCTAGTTGACATAGTGGCGAAGTTTGAACCTTGTCCTGAGAACCTGCAGCATACGGTACTGGGTATCGATGGTATGGCGAATTCCCGTATATACATGTGACAAATGAAGCATCAGCAACATCACCTGTAACTTGGACTAGACGTGACATCGACATGCAAATATGATCAAACACCTGGTCTGATTTCTTTTTTCCTTCAGGTTTTACCAACTACATGCGCAGTCCCGCAGCGGATATCTTCAACCCCGAGCACAATCAGGTGAACCAGGACATGACACAGCCTCTGAGTAACTACTTCATTGCCACGTCACACAACACCTACCTGACGGGAGACCAGCTGCTGTCTCAGTCCAGAGTGGAAATGTACGCCTACGTTCTCCAGGCAGGCTGTCGCTGTGTGGAGGGTAAGGGCCTGCACGAGCGGAGGCTCAGCTTCTCTTCATTTCATCACAACACTGGCCTAGCAGTCCAGGTAAAGCACTTTCTATGCTCCTCTTCCAGTGGACTGCTGGGACGGACCAGATGGAGAGCCCATCATCCACCACGGTTACACCTTGACATCCAAAATTCTCTTCAAAGATGTGGTTGAAACGATCAACAAATATGCCTTCACGAAATCACAGTATGTGTCTCTGGGTCCTGATATTGGGGCAGTTTGACAACCCATAGCAATAAAAAGCATTATGCCTGTATGCCATGCTAGCTCAGGAATTCAAGTATCACCACCTCATCCCCATCCCCAGGTACCCGGTGATCTTGTCCATAGAGAACCACTGCACTGTGCCTCAGCAGAAGAAGATGGCTGAGTATCTGAGAGAGGTGCTGCAGGACAAACTGGACCTGTCCAATATCAACGTGCATGAATTCAAGAAGCTGCCCTCCCCTGAGATACTGAAAGGAAAAGTTTTAGTCAAAGTAAATTTGTTTTCATATACGATATTTTGTTGAGATTGCTGAGATGAAAAGGTTTCACACACAGTAAAAGTAGTAAACATAAGTGCCTATTTTGGGTGCAGCTGAATAAATGCTCGGTGTTTTTTAGGGAAAGAAGTTGCCAGCGAACATTGACCCTGATGCAGATGAAGGCGACGTGTCTGATGAGGACACCGGTGATGAGGAAGAGGCAGAAGATGATGATGAGGACGACAACCCGCAGGTTAGTAAAATATTAGATAGATAGATAGATAGATATATAGATAGATGGATGGATAGATGGATAGATGGATGGATATATGGATAGATAGATAGATAAATAGATAGATAGATAGATAGATAGGACTAACACATTATCTTTGACTATTTTAGGATGGGAATAGTGTTACTTCTGCCAATCAGCCCAAAAAGAAGAGACGATTTGGCCGATCAATCATGAGGAGCATCAAGCGAAAAGTACAAAATAAAATTTCTTTGCCAAAGATTTTCACAACAGTTTTTAATATCTAATAGATTCCTATTAAGACTAGTTAGAATTTGAAAATATATATTTTTTTCCCAGCGGAAAAAGAGAATTCGAGTAAAAAATAAGTCAATGTCTGATGGAGAGTCGAACTACAGCAGCAGCAGGGAAAGGACTCAAATTGTTTACCATCCCAAGTAAGACTATTAATTGTTGAATTAGGATATTTTATCAATCTAATGCTCCTAGTGTTGCTGGTAACACTTGCATGTCTATTGATTTCCATCCAGGAAGAGAAAAACAATGAGGCTGTCTCGAGCTCTGTCTGACCTGGTCAAATACACAAAATCTGTCCGTGTGCATGACATAGAGACCCAAGGTAAATTCAAGAGAAATTAAAGTGAACTTGCATATGTTTGCCACAAATATATTATATACCGTTCACTGCTTGATGCTATTTTGTTTCTGTCTGGCAGCATTCGCGAGCAGTTGGCAGGTATCGTCTCTCAATGAGACTGTTATGAATCAGATCTTACAGCTGAAGCCCGGTGAGCTGGTGCGCTTCAACCAGCGGCAGCTTCTCAGAGTCTACCCGTCCAATTACAGAGTGGACTCAAGCAACTTCAACCCACAACCATACTGGAACACAGGATGCCATATGGGTTAGACTGTCCGAGTCGGCAACAGTGCCTCGTTTTTTAAAATTTTTTAGTGCGATGTCTGTTTGGTATTGGTGCAAGCTTTTCATTTGTGTCAATGTTTGATTTTAGTTGCGATGAACTATCAAACAGAGGGACGTATGCTGGAACTGAATCGAGCCAAGTTCTCAAGCAATGGGAACTGTGGATATATTCTGAGGCCTAAGTGCATGAATAAAGGTATGTGAATGTTGAAGTTTGTGAAGCGTGGGTGGCAGCTGTACCTGTGTGAAGACATATCTTTCCTCTTCTTCTTCGTCAGCTGCCTTTAACCCCACGTTGGAGGATCCTCTACCAGGACAAAGGAAGACTCAGTTAGTGCTCAAGATCATCAGTGGACAACAGCTTCCCAAACCTAAAGACTCAATGTTTGGGGATAGAGGAGAGGTGAGGCCAAAATAACAGACATGTAATTCTGGCCTCATTACTATGAAATCTTTCTTGTCACTAAAATTCTGTGTCTCTTCATGTTCTTGCACTTCCAGATTATTGATCCCTTTGTGGAGGTTGAGATCATTGGTCTACCTAATGATTGCTCCAAGCAGCAGACCAGGGTCGTGGATGATAATGGTATGTCCATCTTGCAATTCACATTACAGTATGTCGTACCCAAAGGATTTTTTTTTTTTTTTAAGCCTTGTAATTTCCCTTTTACTGTCATTCAGGTTTCAACCCAATGTGGGAGGAGACCCTCGTCTTCAGTATTCAAATGCCACGGATCGCCCTGGTTCGTTTCCAGGTGTGGGATCATGATCCCATTGGACGAGATTTCATTGGACAAAGGACCGTAGCTTTCACCAGTATGATGCCTGGTACGTGACATAAAAAAGATCAGTTCACTCAGATTTAAAGTTGAATTCATTCTAACTTATTTTCCTCAAAATTTATTTTCTAATTTTTTGTTTTGTTGGCAGGAATCCAGAAACAAAGGAATAGTCCAAATATTTTGGATTATATGCTTGTTTGCTTTCGAACAGACAGAAAGATGAGAACATTGATACCAGCAGCTCTTAAACTCAGTTATTCACACATTATATCTTGCCATAATTTTGTAATCACAAAACTCCAGGAAGTCCCGCACAAAACCTTTCATAAAACTAATCTAAGTCTAATTTTTTTATATGAAAAAGTGGGATAACATGTTAATTAGCTAACCCCATGCAAGAAAGCAAATATATTTCCCAAAATCTTGAACTATTCTTTTGTTATGAATGAAATTCAGATTGCCATAATTTTTTGTTAATGTAACATCTGTAGGTTATCGGCATGTGTACCTGGAGGGGATGGCAGAGTCATCCATCTTTGTTCATGTTGCTATCAATGATATAACAGGAAAGGTAAGCAGTTTTATAATAATAAACACACTCATCTAATTTCAACTTCATTTGAAAATCTTAAAACCTTTGTGCCTTCTTTCCGAAACAGATCAAACCCTCAAATGCAGTGCAAGCTGCAAGAAAACACATCCAAAAAGCAGCTAAGAAGCACATGAAGGGTCCTCAAAGGCAACCCTCTCTGGACTTTTCTGTCCAGTCCTCAGAAGACGGACGTGCAATCTTCTTCCGCAGGGACCTGGATACCATCTCCCAGGACAGCAGGAATGGGGAAATGTCTCTTCTAAGACAAGGGCCGGCAGCCAAGGCTGCCATCCACAAAGGGGCCATGAGTGAGCCATTGAGGCGTGCTCACAGAGTTAAAATTCATGAACCACCAGAGACAAGGAGAGGAATCTTCAGCCGGATGTCCTCCACTGACTCCCACCAAATTGGGGCTGCTCCCTATGTGGTAGCGGACAGCTTTGACCTTGAGACCTCTTCCCAGGCTTCCTGTCCTGATGGTCCTGCTCCCGACTGCCAAAATCCAATTCAAGAAGAAGTGGAGAATGAACTTCATGAACCACCAGGGTCAAGCTGTGCTGATCAGGAGACCCCTCAGACATTAGAACCAGAGCAGCACGAACAATCAGATAAATTATCAGTAGAACCAGAAACTGCTGCTGAATCTGAACAACCAGCAGAAGCTCAGAGTCAGACTGATTCACTTCCTCAGCCTCAGCCTGTGCCACAGCCTCTTACCAAGCCTGAAGCCAAACCCCCTCCACTTATCCCCCCATCATCCCCTGCCAGGGTGAGACGGACTTTGGAGGCTCCAGCCACCCCGCGACCGTCCACTACAATACGGACAAAGGCCCGCTCGCGCAGTTGCCCTCGAAAACAGACTTCCTCCCAGCAAACACCGCTGGTGAACCGCAAACCTGCTTTCCACTGGCAGCCACTGCGAGGACAAAGCTACAGCAGATGCAATAACCAGGCGAGACAAGTTCCCAACGGTCTGTGCCTGTTGGACAGCACCGACAGCAGCAGTGGCGGCAGCACGGACAGCCTGGAGTTTGTGCCCTCCTGTGTGCCAGTTGGTGCAGGGCAGCGTGATGGCACCCTGCAGAGGGAGATGAAGGCCCTGTTTGACCAGAAGATGAGAGACATCCATTGTAAATCACCGCTTTTTCTAGACGGTGAGTGCTGCATGATTTATGATTCATAATTGCCAAGGAACACAAAAACAGATACAATTCCGTATTTAAGTGGCTGTATTAAATCCTGTTTTTTGTTTTTACTTTTGTTGTGTGTGCCTTTAGATTAGACCACAGTTTAAAGACATCAAGCTCCTTCAGATGAAGAAGATGAGCAACAACTACAACAACATAAAGAGGACTAACAAAGATGAGGGGACAGAGTTCTGATTTTCTTTCTAGATACATGGAACGACAGTTTATTATTTTAGGCCTGCTGTAATGTTTACAATCCACACTGTTGTATTCATGCTGCTGGGATGTTTCCAGTTATTTTATGCGTGAAATCATTTAAAATGAACAAATTGTTGAAATCATGGAATGCCATTGCCAACTGTGAGTCGTAAAAAGGTAACAGCAAACTTAGAAAGTACATGATTACTGTTTGTTAGTAAAAAAAAAAAAGGGAAAACATGGATCATTTCAACAATTATTTTCATAGTAGTTAAACTATAATGTTTGCTTTTTCATTGAAACTGTAGCATTTGTACTTGAATATCAATAAACTGATTATTTTAAGGAAGAGTTTCTGTTACAAAGTTTAAAACCAACCCAGTTAATGATTCTATTACAATTAGAACTGATTCTGAAAAATTAATCAAACAAAAAAACTAAACGTTAGAAGAATCTCGAGTTTTCAGACTTGGTGAAACTAAACTTGTTTCTACATCATTTCTATGCTTTTTCTTTATCTTTGTCCACATTTTCCTGGGGTGTGTTTGCATTGATGTTTCTCAGGCGCAGACTCAGTTCCTCAGTCAGCACAGTGCAGCAGGATTTCTGAGGGAAGGACAAAGATATTGATATAAACAGCTGTGAAATAAATCAGTTCATCAATATGTTGATGAATTGAATGTACTGATAAGTTGAATCATGGTCCAAGTAACAGTTATACCAAGAAGTAGCTTGCAGCACAAAATAAAACTTATGAAACAAAATTTATGGAACAAAAAATAGAGTGGCTTTATTCAAGACCAACAGCATTAAAAGTTCCCAAATAAATCCAGAAGATCATTACTCAAATCCCATAAACCATTAATCACATGATAATATGCACTGACATGTCTGGCAACAGAATATTTCCATATCATTTTCGTAATGAAACAGTTATATATAAAAATGTTTCTTTTGCCAACATAAACTAAATTACATGGACATTTAAATAAATAAAGAACAAAACTGGTGTAATGTTTTTATATTAAAATGTTGCTGCCATTCGAAGGATGAGTAAACGTATTGCCTCTGATCTGAAAGTTACACAAAATTAAGGTAAATTACCACTGGGAATGTTGGCCAAAACTGTTATTTGCATCTCTTGTGCTAGACTATAATAAACTGTTTGGTCTTTGAAGGGTTGAGCAAACGCTGCAGCCTCAGTCTCAAATACTAATATACATGTTGCCAACCTAAAAACAAGACGGACTGTGGTGGATGCCCCTTTTAGCAGGAGAGTGATTTGTGAGTGCTCTTGCACATACCCTCTGCTCCCCTGCACTTCTGCGACTCTTGGAGGTGAGCTCCAGCACAGCCAGCAGTGCGCCCAGCCCCAAGCCCAGGGACAGAACCAGAAACATCCCCTTGAAGCTGTGCAGGTGCCCGGCTGAAGACCTGGCTTTGTCCGCCATGCAGCTGCTGGCCCACCACTTGCTTTGCAGGTAAGCCAACTCTCCAGCCTCACTCAGTTGAAGGATTGCCACACTGAGGTTCTTTATGAAGGGAGAACCTATGGAGAAATTGATAGGTTTGATTTTAACAACACTGTTCTTACATTTATTTATTTACTTGCGTTATTTAATGAGATTTTAACATGAGCAGCCTCACCAAAGGCGGTAGCAATGCTGTATCCCCTATTGCCAATGACTTCATGAGCTCTGACCAGTTCACAATGCCGCGCTACTGCCAAGTCCAGAGACACAGATTCTCCAATAAAGGCAAAGTGGCCCTCTCTGGCGCGCCGGACCCCTTCATCCATAGATGAAACCAAACTCTTGGTTCTCTCCATGTGTTCGAAGATTCTGCGATACACTGGGTTGTTTGAATTCTGGTTGAAAGGGGGGGAGATTGTTGAACATAAAAGCTGACATATGTGATCCAACGCACCGGTAGTCCTTACAAGTGACACTTTATTCTAACCTTGAAGAAGGCAAGGGTGGACGAGCCAGCCAGGCAGCCATACTCTATTGTGTCTTGATTGGCCAAGTCCTCAAACCCTTTCACCATCAGCTGAGAGGATTCCTGGCTCCTGGAGGAGCTGAGGTTGGAGAAATAACAAGCGAGCAGGACAACAGTAAATAACCACCAGCTGCAGCAAATGACTCGCCCTGACAGAGCTCTGGGGTGAGGACCAGCACCTGTCAACACAACACAGAACACAAGGGCAAATATTAAAGACTACAAGGGAAAGGTCATTTTTTTTGCAGTCTCTGTTACTTGTTCTGCCAGACAGAGTGTCTGGTTTTACCTTGAAGAGTCAGAGCTCCGGCTGTGTACCACAGGCTGTGGAGGAGGCTGAATCTGTTCTCTTCACTCTGAGGCTGACTCCACTCACATGGGCTCAGTCTGCATTCGTATGAAAAAAATAGGGATAAATTATTTATGTACCAGCACTCCCACTGCTGGCAAAAATGTTGAATTATCCACAAAAAATAAGTAGATATTAACATTTAAGCCCACACATAATGACATCAGTGAACATCGACGAGTAAGCCATTAATTCATCTACATGGATCACCAACCTGGCGACTATAAAGATGCTTGCAGCGGTCCCCAGATAGGCAATGAGGATGCCAATCCAGGTCTCGGCCGTAAAGGGAGTCATGAAGTCAAAGAGGCCTGATTCCTCTGAGACGTCCTTCCTCAGCAGGATGCTGATTCCCGTTTGCATGAATGGTTTGGTCATCCCCACAGCTTTCTCTCGAGCTGCAGTGAGAGTCAGTGGAGCGATCGCAAGATCTGCCTCCTGGAGGGAATGCATAAATACATTTGACATGTGTAAGGCGATATTATACAGTACATAGAAACTCCTCAGGGGGTTTGTTAGTTCTTAATTTCACCAATAACCTTGCAGCTATTGTTCACGCCACATTTTTTTTTTTTTATCTATATTGAAGGCATCAATGGCAAATCACAGATGCCAGCTGGGTAATTCAAGCTTCTGCAGAGTGCTTTGCTGGCCCCTGACCTCTTCAAATGTCAGTCTTCATGTACTCACCCCTCTCACCACCTCTCCAATCATCCCATTCCAGTTCCCGTTGTCATCCTGCCTGCCATATGAACCGTCTTTCACCAGCTGCACTCTGTACTTGAAGCCCACTTTCTTGGCAACTTCAGACAGCAGGTCCATACAAAATCCTTCCAGTTGTGATCCCTTGGAAATTGTATATGGCTCTTGCTGAAAGGAATCATATCAAAAAGCAATCAGAGAAATGTATTTTTATTTTAAATCTTGTATTCACTGTGATATAAAGTACAAGCATAGATTAACTACCTTTATTGTTGTGATTCTCAGCTCTGTTGGCACTGATGGAGAGAGGGGAAGGTAAGGGACAGGTTAGTGCAATGACTTTAAGATCATTATATCCAAAAACTGTTTTATCATTAACGTTTAACAGTTTTTTTGAGAATGCTAGCGATGTGGCTCTAGGGATGTCGGAGGAATTAATGTATATATTTGTACAGACATTCATGGTCACCAGAGGAAGATTCCAACTAACTCCCCTAACTTTTTATTTTCATCACCAGCAGGTCACAGTTTTCACATATCTGGTGAAATATCTCAACATTTATTTGATGGATTTTCACAGATGATTTTGGTGAAGTTGAATTTTGGGGCGCATGTATTGAACTTTTGGTTACAACTGGTTTCCGGTATCCTAGCTGCTGGCCTCTTGTACTTGAAAACGGTTTGCTGACCACAAACTATTTAGAGCAGTGTGTCAATTCAAAGAGTGTCAATGCCGTGGCACTGTGAGATGGGAGGGCAGTCAAAGAGTATCAAAAGCATCAATTCAGGCCAAGGCCTCAGGGATCCGTCACCACAGGGTGATCCTGACAACCATCAGATCCTCCTTTTCAAAAGATGACACGTATACAAGCTCTTCAAACCCCTGTCACTTTTTGGCAACTCTGAACACAGGGTCTTTGTTTGCTACATAGAGTTGATTTATTACCATTTTTTGTGGGAGTGTCAACTGGCTTGCTTCCTTGTCTGTTTATTCCAAAAGAGTTGGACAGGATGTGGCGCTACACTTTGATATTTATCCAATCTGACAGTCTATGCATTTACAGTCTTGTCAAGCATGAGATATTTCTACCAAATCCAGCAGTGAAAACAGGAGGAATTTGGCTGAGAAAGAAAGCAAGCTGCCACCACAATGAATAACAAATGCAGTGACCGGGTCAAATTTTGAAATATCAGAAACAAAACTTCTAATATTGTAAATCTGAATTACTTCTACATCAATAAACACTTGTTCACATTCAGCGTGGTCTGAGTTATAAGAAGAAAAAAAAATGACATCTCACAAACTTGTTTCCATCTGTTACATTGTCCTAATGTGTTATTACTATTTCTACATAAGTAGAAACTTGAGATGAATAAAATTCTCTTACCTGCAGTACACAACCCAGTGTCCATGAAAAGCCGAAAAGACAACACAAAGAAGACAAAAAGCATCTTGTCTCTGCTGATTCGCATCCTGAAAGTTCAAAAGAGACATTTAGTGGTTGATGGTGCATCAGATGGATCACATGGATGAAATTAAATAAATGTATGTTAAGAACTTTCTTGAAACAAATGCAAAGATGTGGATCAAGCCATCACATTAAATGGTTTAAAAAATACTAACAATTGTGCAATAGATTGATCAATGTCTTTTCTACCTGACAAGAGTCCAAGATGTAACTGCTGGATTGGCACGTCAGGCTTCAGATAGACCCTCAGTGAGCTTGACTGCAGTGCAGCGTGATCTGAAGTTGTTTTCAGATTCAAATGTGCTAAGACGACCAACCAATATTTGTGGGTGGAGAAAGTGGAACGATTTTGAAGGGGTTGGCGAGAAGCAGCATGAAGTTTGAACATACAGCTTCCACTGTGGATTATAATGTGGTAAGTTATACAAATAACAACCATGAACAATATCATGATAAAATAAAGGAATAACAAAGCACATGAGTCAAATCATTAGTGAGCAGTAACATACTGCATGTATTTAACTGTTTTACGACCTTTATATTACATGTGAGATTGAAAAAAGCTGAATATTTGGAGCTCAGCTGACATGCACAGAATATTACATAGAAATAGACATATAGCAGAGTATATTACATATATGTACACTTGTATTAGTGTATATGATACATATAGACAGCTACTGTATACATTATATTATTTTTTTATTTTTAAGCATTGTAAGTGTGGAAGTCATACAATGGATTGATTCAGTTTTTAATAAATTCACATACACATTCACACCTGGAAGTTGCATGGGACAACCACAGTTTGAGGTGTTGGCATCTGTGCAGCTCCACTAAAGCAGTTGGGGTTAAGGGTTTTTCTCATTGGCACCACAGAGGTGTTGATGAGCAAGGGGCAAGCACTGTTTTTTTTTTTCCACCTTTCCCACACAGATCCTTCCTGATGCTTGCTTCTCAAACCTTGAGACCCCACTGCCCCAAATTAAATAACTTGTAAAGGGACTAACACAATTTTTTTTAAAAATTGTGTTTTGTTTCCCTAGTTTTGAGATGATTATAGAAAACTCAAAAAGCTCACCATAATTTGGATTTTTTTTAAAAACCTATTTATAAGTTAAAAAGCTTTTGCTGCATTACTAACTCGTCCTTGTTATCGTTTTTAAAAGGAAAAGACATTGACCATTATATTGACTCAACTCACTAGCCTAAACCGAAGTAAAAAATATGTATGGAAATGCATGCAAATCTTTATAGAAGAGCTCTCTGATTGAATCTTGCCCACCTGACTACACACTGAATATATAGGAGGTATGTATGCACATAAGCTTAATTGTTCCAGTCCAAATAATCATTTTTGTTTGGAACTATAGGAACTATAATTTTCCAGCCATATAGATAATAATTCAGCAAAACTATTAAATTATGTTTTAAATTCAAGTTGCAATGGACGTCTGTGCTCTGTGAGTAGCTGAAAAAAACCTGCTTGATATACACTGATCAGCCACAACAGGAGAACTGGTTAATGTTTTTAGTTTCACTGTAGATCGGTGTCTTCTTTTTGGACTGAAGCCACAGAAATCAACATTTCATGACTCTTGTGAAACTATAGTGGCATGAAGAGCTGAGTCTGCCTGTGATCACCATTGATCTATGCTTTGCATACTCTGAATTGTTCAGCCTTTAAGTAATAATATATGAATACATCTTTAAAAACAAAAGCCTGCTGGCATGGCAAAATTACTGTATCTCGGCAACGGCACATTGTCAATTTGAAGTAAGTGCATCTTCTCCTGCCAGTGGATTAAGTTAATTTAGTAAAAATCATTGTTAGCTTTGAAAGGCCTCACAGCCTCAACATCCTACTGTCGAATGTAATAGACCCTGAACCATGACGTCACAAAATCAACTGCAGTTATTCTAATGCAAAAACTTTTTTCAACTCGGTTAAAGGAAGTATAATTTGTGTGAATGGTAAATGTAAAGCAGACCCAGCAACAGGATTTTTGAAATTCAGATTTCACACTATATTTTATAAATCGGTCAGGTAGGTTCATGGTTGCACTTAAAGTCCTTTGCGAGGGATTCTCCACTCAAACCTAAATCACACATAAAGATAACATTTTATATTGATTGTTTTTATTATTATTTTACTATTGTCATTAAATGCACCTTTAAAGAGACAAATACTTTTTCATAGCTGTAGAATTTGTCCCGAGGATGGTAAAGTGCTAAAATCCCCAGAAAAAAATACTGATGTGACATTGCCTCAATACCATGATATCATGTAGTAAAAGAATATAATAATAACGCAAAAAAAAAAATCTATTTCATACGTCAGGTTAGTTCATAAATGTGACGTTGGTTTACAGAGTGTTTCAGTGCACCCACATACAGTGAGAAACGTATAGCTTATATAGTTTTTTTTGAGGGCTTTTAAAAAAATATCACAAAAAATATCAGCTGACAGTTTGCACATAGTGATGGATCCAACTACTAGAATGAAAGAGATCCAACAGATCCATCTCTGCTACAAAAACACCCTACAGATAACTGTGTGAACAAGCCCGAAAGAGGCGACTAATCAGTTAATTGACCGATGGAAAATGTATCTGTATCTAACCCTCTAGCGAACCCCCCCCCCCCCCATGATTTCAGCTCCTCAAATGTGAGGACTTTCAGCTATACAGTTTGAGAGCAAATATCTTGGGGTATTGGACTGTTGACCTGACAAACAATACCAATACGTCACATCAGACTCTGGGAAGTCATAAAGAGTATCTTCCACTAATTCTGACATAGCCAAGAAAAACAATAAATTGATTACTAGAGAAAAAAAGTGATGCAAAATGCTTTAGATCTTAGTAAAGGGAAATAAATATAATTAATTTCAGTAGCAAATATTTCAGTGTTTGTATGCCTTTGGTCATCTCTTTTACAAACCTTCAATGTGTACGGATATATAAACAACCACATGCACTGTTATCAACGTTACATACTTCCCTGGGAATGGCAGGTGTGTAACAGGTACAATATGGGGTCTGGGTGGAATGAGGACGAAGCCATAAGGCGCGGAATATGCGTGCCGTTGTTTTTCTCGTCGCTTCTTTCTGTGATGAACTCCACACTGAGCTCGATGAACTCGGTTTATAGGCCCGGCCAATCACAGCTCGGTGCGCGTTGCATGCGAGGTGAGGCGGTGACCTGCGATTGGCTGAGGTGGGTTTTTTCTACCAAAGGGGCGTATTTTTCATGCCATCTTGACTGAATATTTGACTGAATATTTAGCCTCATCCAAGGTACATTAATTCGATATCTTCAGGATTTTTCTCCCCACAAGTTGACCACCGGCATCGTTTGAAAGGTGCAAAGCACAGCCATGAGACCGGCTCGACTTTGTGTGTACGGCCGAAGTCACGGCGGAGAAGTGAAGCGCTGAAGATGACGCTGTCGCTCCCGAAATCACCGGCTAGCTAAGCTAACGGCTAACATGTCCGCCTCGGCTGTAGTCTCTCACTAGCTGACATTTAGCTAGGTGCAGTTGTTCCGTTTGGCACGCGCACCGCTGGGGACCGTTTTCTCAAGGTAAACGACTCTATGGTGTTTGTCTGTATTTTCAGCGTTGCTCGGCAATGCTGCCGTTGTGTTAACACGACTCCTGCGTGTCCCGTCCGACCTGGTAACGTTATCACATCAGCGAGAGACCGTCTTTTTTTGTTGTTGCAGGGGGTCTGGAGTACAAAGCAAAGCCCGAAACGTTGCGCCACAGGCAGCGTCGTGATCTAATGTACATAATGCAATGAATTTGTGCATGTAGGCACCGTGCGCACAGTGGAGCTGCTCTCTGGCTGCGTTTCGCATGTATAATTGGGCTGCTAATCAAACTTGCAATACAAATGTTGTCTCTGCTGTTGTGAGCCTAAAATGGCTGACAGATGTTAGATACTCGGGTTGGTATTTAGCGCTCGTCAACCGAACTACGCACGGCAACAAGGAAAAAAATAGAGGAGGCCGCCGTTTGATTGGCTCGAGAGAAACGTGGCAAGTGTTACGGACTCCCAGTTGGACCAATGGGGAGAGAGCTGAGCTGCGCGCATGCAAGCGGTGCAAATGACCGTGGTTGTGTTTGTGCAGCAGGAGAACTTGAGGTGACACGCTGTTTTTATTTCAGCAGCACCACAGTTGACCCCATACGTGTTCAGGAAGAAAACAAGTCAACGAATCAACGTTGGCAAGTGGCAAAATGACAAGGCACTATTGATGGCAGCAATACGTGAATATGATTAATCAGGTTAATACAACACAATTTTTAGGCTATTTTTTAAATTAGGAATAACTAACTCATGTTTTATATGAACCTGTGTGTAAAATTTTTAGCTTCTTTCTAGGACATCACTAGTGTTTTTATCAAGATAGAATACATTTAACTGGAAGTAATTAAGATTAGAGTAACCACCAACCTACCTAATTTTTCTAGACACAACTGTTTTTTTTATTTAAATAAGAAGAGCTGCAACAGCTAAATTAAATTGCCAACTATTTTGATAATATATTAATCGGTTCAAGTAGTTTTATGAAAAGAAAAAGGTCAAAATTCTCTGATTTCAGCTTCTTAAATGTAAATATTTTCTGGTTTCTTTGCTCCTCTATGACAGTAAACTAGGTATCTTTGGTATGTCAACAAAACAAAACATCATCTTGGAGTTTTGGGAAAAACAAATGACATTTTTCACAATTTTATGGACCAAACAACGAATCGATTAATCAAGAAAAATAATCAACAGATTAATCTATTATAAAGATAATCGTTAATTGCAGCCCTATAAATAACAGTTTTACTACCAGCACTGACAATAACTGCTAATAATTGTGAAATTCAACATTCACATTCACAATGGGTGTCATCAGTAGTGTGAGAACTCCTGTCAAAAGGTTTATTTGCCAGTAAAATCAGATTCAGATCAGAGCCCAGTCAATACATCGGTTTGCTGGTAATATCGGCTGATATGAGCCTTTCAAAGATTTTGGTTTCTCTGCTTATGTTTGTCAATATGAAAACTTTTACAAAACAAACCACGCCAAAAATGTTACTTAAAAAAAAAATCGCAATTTAAGTTCTATATATTTGGTTGTATTTGTTTTCTTTTTATTTCTAGTTATAATTTCCACTCAAATATGAATAAACAACAGCTTCTGTAAATCTCTTACAGTAAAAGTTCAAATTATTGTTGAGCCCATAACCTATGTCACTGCAATATATATGTTTTTCCTTCTCATTTGTCAGGGAGCTGGTGTAAACTCCCATGCGGAAGGTGAGGAGGTGGGAATGTGAGACAGTTGTTCGCCGACTCAACATGGGTAGGGGTCGAGGAAGAGGGAGAGGAAGGGGCAGGGGGTCCTCTGGCCAGTTACGGCCCCCCTCGCCCTACAAGCTGCAGCTCTCTCCGTCGAGGGAGACTCTGACATACGCTCAGGCACAGAAAATAGTGGAAGTGGACCTAGATGGAAGGCTCCATCGCATTCATATCACAGATCCTCTGCCGGTTATAACTGAGGATGAGATGACGGCCCAGGACATCACTGAGTGCAACAGTAATAAGGAGAACAGTGAGCAAATGCAGAGTAAAACCAGATCATGGAGGAAACCCCCAAACAGTAAAAGCAGGAAGAGTGGTAAAAATGCAACGCAGCAGAACCAACGGTCTGGCTCCCAGCAGCACACAGGAGCTGCTAATTCCCTCCAGCACCCATCCAACCAAAGCCCTCTGCCTGAGCCCACCTTCCGTGTGCTGAGTTCAGTTTGCCCCTCAGAGGCGGCTCCTCTCCCTGCAGCATATTACCGTTACATAGAGAAGTCGGGAGAGGAACAGGACAGCGTGGCAGAGTATGACATGGATGAGGAGGACCTGGCCTGGCTGGAGATGGTGAACAAAAAGAGGGTGTGTGACGGCCACGCCTCAGTATCTGCCGACACATTTGAGCTGCTGATTGACCGTCTGGAGAGGGAGTCAATCCTGGAGTCCCGTAACCAGGCTCTGTCCCAGAGTGCAGTCGACGAAGATGCCTTCTGCTGCGTCTGCCTGGACGACGAGTGTCTCAACAGTAATGTCATCCTGTTCTGTGACATCTGCAACTTGGCCGTCCACCAGGAGTGTTACGGCGTGCCCTACGTACCCGAAGGCCAGTGGCTGTGCCGCTGCTGCCTGCAGTCCCCTTCCCGTCCTGTAGACTGTGTGCTCTGTCCCAACCGAGGAGGTGCCTTCAAACAGACAAGTGATGGACGCTGGGCTCATGTTGTCTGTGCCATATGGATCCCAGAGGTGTGCTTTGCCAACACAGTGTTTTTGGAGCCTGTCGAGGGCGTGAAGAACATCCCTCCTGCTCGCTGGAAGCTCACCTGCTACCTGTGCAAGCAGAAGGGCAGAGGAGCGTCCATTCAGTGCCACAAAGCCAACTGTTACAGGGCCTTTCACGTCACCTGCGCCCAGAAGGCCGGCCTCTTCATGAAGATAGACCCAGTCCGGGAGACGGGCGTCAACGGTACCACCTTCTCTGTGAAGAAGACGGCTTTCTGTGAGCACCACTCTCCTGTTGGGTTTCGGCGGGAGGCGTCTGGAGACGAGTCGGTTGAAGGAAGACTGGTGGGGGGCAGGGGGAAAAGGGGCCAAAGGTCATATACTCAGAGGACCCCCTCGCCGACAAACAAGAAGGCCACAAAAGGCCAGAAAAAGAAGAATACAAAAGGGGCTGGTGGGTCAACACGTCGCTCAAATGTGCCTGTGCTTCTTGTGCCTCAGATCCCGTCTCACAGGTGTGCCATTTACAGATTGTGTGAATTCGAGTAACACCAGCATGTCCAGTTGATTTTACTGTAGTAAATATCTTTCACAATTTTTTCTACTGACGTTTGTTTCGACTTCAATTTACCTTATCTCATTAGTGGTGTGATTAACATTGTAATGTGTAACTGTTACATCTCCACAGACTGAACAAAATCTGCACAGGGGTTGAAGTCCAGAGAAAGAATCAGTTCATGCAGCGGCTTCATAACTACTGGCTACTGAAACGACAGTCCCGGAACGGGATGCCTTTAATACGCCGACTTCATTCCCACCTGCAGGCCCACAAGACTGCAGAGCAGGTGAGAGATCGTGGACAGTGAATATGTAAAAAATTAAAAACAGATTGAGACAAGAACTTAACTGAAATAATTTCAGTTGCAGCACAATTATATTGTTATATATTATACATTTGCTGGGTTTATAATCATGTGGTATTTTGCAATAAATCATTGAATTACTGAAACTGGAATCCAGCTGCACTTTTAATCTGACAGCTCTGTGTACAGGTGTGAACGCACCCAAGACACATTTGAGATCTGACCACTTTCAGAGGTGATGTAGGAAACAAGTGCCCATATTCTCTTTGCTATGTGAATGTGTCCTGGGCCACATTAAAGGACCGCCTGATCGGGGGCCTTTTGTTGCATTTTCACATTATCGCAAATCTTTGCACAGTTCATAGAACTTTCTCTTTCTCGCCATCAGGAGCACTGGGAAAAAAATCCCACAGAATCTGTGGGCCATAATTTCGTATTTCTTTTAGCGTCCTCGACAGGCAGGCAGAACTCGCCATAACACCTCTGGGCTCGGCCCTCCGCCTCCCGGAACCAGCACATTAACATTTCTATTCACAGACATTAATGCGTCAGAATTTCAGAGAACCAATTGAGTCTGTTCAGTACAGAGTCAGTCGTGGTGCTCACACCATGTTTTGTACACTGAAATCAAGCATAAGCCCACGCATCACACTTTTGCAAAAGCTGATTCAAATAGATGGCAAGCTTCCACTCGAGCCTCTGCTGTAAGACCTCTCGCTGCTGCAGAGGGCGACATCATAACTGTGGATGTTGTGTAGGATCTGGCAAGAAAGGTGTTTCTGCTGTATATGTTGCAATGTCATGAAGTCACAGTTGCATGACTCTGCAGAGTGCTCCTAATTTGAAACGACAGATACAGGGACTCTCATCCAAGGCGAGCAAGTTTATTCAGCAGCAGCTCAATGCAAGATGGTGAGAAGAGAAAAAGTAAGAGAAAAATAGATTTAACTTAATAACCTTTGTATTAATCATTTAGTTTGGTATATTTTTGTTACCTATTTTATTCATTTGACAGTCGACTTACTATGCGCACATACCACTATGTGGGGGTTTGCCTGATGGACAGCCCCCTCAGTAACCTCACTGCTAAATGCTTGAGCTGTTTTAACCAAGTACAGGTAAAAAAAAAAAAAAAGAAGAAAAAATGTATTAAGTGGTTAAGATGGTAAAATACAATGCTATTTATAATGACTTTCACTGATTCTATTCTGAATCAGAAATCTGATTTCTTTGTACCTATTTTCCTTGTCTGTGTCCAGAAGGAGCCTGATGAGAAGCTGTGTGCTGCAAGAGAGGAGCTTCGATACTGGCAAAAGCTGAGGCAGGACCTGGAAAGAGCCCGACTCTTGGTGGAGCTGATCCGCAAGAGAGAGAGGCTAAAGAGAGAACAGGTGTGCGGTGTGAAACAAGCTGGAACAATTTACATAACACTCCTGTCAGCATTGCCATACACAACGGCTCATCACACGTTAGAGCTGCAAGAATTTGTCAGTTGACTTGTTGATCGTCACTGTCAAATGTGAATATTCAGTCATTTATAGCTGCTTTCAGACATGTACAAGTCTGGACATTGTCCTGAACTTCTCCGTAGGGACTATTTGCAAGATGAATAAACATCCGCAGATGTTGCTCTGGACATTCTCCACACTGTAAACAAAAACACTGCTTTCGTTGCGGATTTTATCGTCATGTCCTGTCTCCTGCCTGCTCTCTACCCAGATGCTACAGAATGCTCCAGAGATTTTCCTGCTGCTCTTAACGCGTCTGACTCAGACAATCTCCCGCTGTGCTCGTCATATGTCAAATTTGAACGGCAAACTCTCCTGACATTTCCCGGAGTTCATGTCTGAAAACAGCTTATGAAAAGTTTATATCGTGATCGAATATCGTGCAAAACAAGACTGTTCAGAGCTCAAAAATTTACCTTGGGCTCAGAGAATTTTTCATGAGGATCTATTTATTTGACAATTTTCAGACATTTTAATGGACCAACTGGTTTATCATTTAATTTGAAAAGATAGTAGGCAAATTAATTCATTACAATTTCTTGTTCTCTTCAGTATTCATCATTCATTTGAACCTCTTTAATTGTGGCCTTGTATTTCCTCGGCACTCCCGTGTGTTCACATCCTCTTCATCCAGATGAAAATTCAGCAGGCTGCTCTCGAGCTGAAGTTGACCCCGGCACTGATGCTTCTCCGATCCACCTTGGACCAACTGCAAGAGAAGGACACGGCCAAAATCTTCTCTCAGCCCGTCAATCTATCAGAGGTCGGGTAGCGTTTGAAAATAGTCTGATTAAATACACACTACATTTGGCAGCATGTTTACTTCAGCTTTGTTATGACTCCGCATAACATTCTGATTGCAATGATTCACCAAGGTCCCAGATTACATGGAGTTTGTTTCCCAACCTATGGACTTCTCCACCATGTGCACCAAACTGGAGGGACATGCCTACTGCTCCATCGCCGACCTAGAGAGGGACTTCAACCTCATGATCTCCAACTGCCTCAAGTACAACTCCAAGGACACCATGTTTCACAAGGCTGCTTTACAGCTGCGGGAGGTGGGTGGGGCCGTGCTCCGCCACGCCCACAGGCAGTCTCAGAGCATTGGCCTCGACCCCAACACTGGCATGCATCTGCCAGAGTCTCCGAACAAACACGGCTTCTACAACTGTACGTGGGATGATGGTGAGTTAAGAATGACAACTGTTTTTTTTCTTAATAAACATAAACCCATATGCCTCAGCTTTCCCATGTCCCCCCCCGTCAGTTGACTCCCTTCTGGACCCAGAGAACCGACTGCACTTGACCACAGAAGAGCAGCTGAAGGCCTTACTGGACAAACTCGACATGGTCGCATCCATGCGTACCAGTGGTGGCAGAACCAAACGAATTAGGCTGCTGCGCCGAGAGATCAACAACCTAAGACAGAAGATGAACCAGCAGCAGCAAAACACCCAGTGCATGAATGGTAACGACAAGGACGACGAAGGACGGGAAGACGAAGAGGGGGAGGAAGAGAAGGAGAAGGAAAACAAAACAAAGAAGACAGATATTGTGGATAATGGACATTTGACTGCAGTGTCCAACTCTGGGACCGGTAACATCATTTTTACTCTTATCATTCTTTTGCTTTACCTAAAATGGAAACTATTCATTCATAGATAATTTATGATTAGCACTGCAGCTGGCAACCATTTTCATTATTGATTAAACTGCTGATTAGGTTCATGATTAACAGATTACATGTCATTAATGTGAATTACATGTGAAATAGTGAATTATTCAACCGACAAACAAAACCTAGGGAGGTTCAATTTGCAGCGGTATGAAACCGACAAAAGCAGCTGAAGATTTTGTAATTGACTAATCAATTTATTGATATGCTGTATTAATGATCCTGAATTCAATTTTTTCTTCAATCCAGACGACTCTCCACCTGTGCTTGAACTTACTTGCCCGGTCTCGTCACCGCTGCCGGGAGACGCTCCTCTCGAGCCTCCTGTCCTTGGTATTGTGACTGGAGGGCGAAGGTCACCCGGGCGCTCCTACAAGCGTCAGAGGTCTTCCCGCAGCGGGAGCAAGAGCCAAGGTGAAGATGAGGCTGAGGTCGGTGAAACGCCATCCTCGCAACCAGAGGCTGTTCACGAGGTCACACCACTGGGGACACCCCCGACTCTGTCTTTGGCCGGAGTGGGTCGTCGTACGTCGGTTCTGTTTAAGAAAGCTAAAAACGGGGCACGGATGGCAAAAAACAAGTCCCCGCCGCAACAGAATGGGAAAACATCAGAGGGTAAAACCAATGGGCTGGAGAGTCCCTGTTCACCCAGTGTGACCAACATCACCACCTTACCTCCGACTCCCAGTCCCTCCCCTGCACCTCCCTCTCCCTCCTCGCACCACCTGAGGTCCAGAGGCCACAGCTCAGAAAGCGAAGTGGACAAACTCCCTCCACCACCCAGAGAAGCAGGTAGGGACAAAACATGTTACTTGAATCGTGGGAGAGATTTGTGAGCCACCACATCAGTCCTGATTTCACTCTTTGTGTTTGTGCCAGGCCTCACAAATGGAAAGCACACCTCTGCAGACCCCGATGATGACGACCAAAAACTCAAGTGAGTATAATCTGTTTTGAACAAGAGCTTTATCTTCACAATAATTTGTACCTTAAAGCTGCTACAATCATTTTTTTCATATTAAAAGTGAATCACTATGACAGAGAATGATCACCCTCCTGCAGCTGTATAGAGCTTCATAGCGAGTCATTGTTATGGTTTTCTGGCCTGCAACTTGACTGTTGGGACGCTTGGCTCTTGTAGTCTTCGGCCACAGAAAACCTGCCAAAAAAAACGATTGTACACTATCTCGTCAGTACTTAGGAACAGGCACACAAAGACAGCGACTCGGTGATGAACACAGTGGACTACTTGGGATCAAAAGAGCCACATATTTCCCTGAGTTGGAGGAGACCAAACCTGAACTAAGAGGAGAGCAAATATTGGGTGTGAAGTCTTCAGGTGGATACAAACATGGCTCCAAGTGAATGCTCTTGTTTCTATCTGCTGTAAACTGTTTTCAGACAGGTTTGAGTGCCACCTCAACTGAAACATATACCAATGTCGTGTTGCTTTTCTCTCTTCTGGTTTACAGCTGTAGTGTCTCCCCACCCAAACGTAGTCGGGGTAAACCTGCACTGGCCAAAGTCCCTAGCAGGGAGAATGGAGACATCTCTGGGTCTGGTGTGTATCAAGCGAGGGGGTTCAAAATACAGTGAAATGCTGCTCTGTTTGTGTGTTTATTGGATGCATAATGCAGGAATACACACACAGAAACAAACAAGTGCAAGTGTCAATTGAAATTTTTACAATTTTCATGACCAGTTTGGTTTTAAGTTTTTTTGGCTCGAGAGCCGTCATGAATAAGAATTAATTGGATATACTGGGATATCCTGTTCACAGGAAAGTCTACACTTCTGTGTTTAGATAGTGAGAGAGAACTCGCACCACTGGACCTAGTTTGGGCCAAATGCAGGGGATATCCGTCGTACCCAGCCATGGTGAGAATGGATTCAATCCTGTACCTTTATGGTTTATATACCAAGCTTGTCTTTGACTCAAAGTCTGCATCCCATGGATGTACTGTAACTGACAGAGTCTACCGTTACAGATCGTTGACCCCGACATGCCCCAGGAAGGGCTTCTTCACAACGGCATCCCCATTCCAGTGCCTCCCGTGGAGGTTCTCAAACTGGGCGAGTGGAGGCAAACGGACGAAGGCGAAAAGCTCTTCTTAGTCCTCTTCTTTGACACCAAGAGAACTTGGTAAGATTCAGACAGGCGGGATAAAGCTCACACTGATCTTTACAACAATCAGGAATTGTCTTGCTCACTTTGAAAATTGTCCCTTTTTGTTTTTTTCAGGCAGTGGCTCCCTCAAGACAAACTACTGCCGCTGGGGAAGGACGACACTGTAGACAAACTGCGCTTAATGGAAGGCAAGAAGCCCAGTGTCCGCAAGTCTGTACACACTGCGTACGACCGGGCCATAGTACATTTAAATCATGTGAGAGGAAATCTTAATTTCACTCCCTCCAATTTTATATAAATTTTAGCTGACACATTTTTATCATCTTAAAGAGGTTGCGTGGTTGTACATATAGAAGCTCCATCAATGCTCTTTAAATAGTGGAAAAGTATATGTCCAACAGTTTATGGCATTTCAAGGTTTTGTTTCAAACTGATGCTCTGGTTTTTGAAATGGAGAGAGAAAAAGTGTTTGAACACATTTTGTAGATGGATTTTGTTCATTTATTCACCTTTAAAAAAAAAAAGAAGAAGAAGGTTTTACACGACCACTGTTGCTATGTTGTCATATAAAGTTTTTATTTTAGGCCAAAGTGAGTCAAGAGAAGTGTAAATATTGAATCATCAAAGGGAATTGTCTTGATACAAAATGTTTTTAGATTGTATTTGCCATAGAAATGTCATTGTGTTTATTGACGTGTGAAGGTCCCACATAATGGTCGCGTCATATCTGGACTCTGGATTAGGATTTGACATGAGATGGATGAGATATTTAAATGTGGCTGTTGTAAGCAGATCAGTTTTATTTTAATAAAACTGATCTGGTATTTATTCATTAACAATTTTTTCCCAACTTGAAACTAAATTATAAAGACTATTGTGTAGCGTACTGCTCAAGACACCTTGATAAATCATTTAGCAAACAATTACACTGGATTGCAGTGACATGTGAAGAAGGCACATTGCCCCAGAAGTGATAAATACAACATTGTTTTTGTTGTTGTTGACCCTACACGTGTCGTTACAAAGTGCTCATGCTTTGTTAGCAAATTACTGTGCTTATTTACTCCCTAAACTAAAAAAAATTGTTATCTATATTTTAAATTATCCCTCCATTGAGTCACATTGTGTTTAGCATTCTACGGAATATTGATTGTTTTCTAATTTCTTTTTTTTTTTTCTTCTTTTTTTTAAATTTAAGCAGAGTATTTAAAAAAGTATGCCAAACTTGATAGAACTGGCATTGGCACTGAAGTGAAGCATAACTGGTTCAAGGTTCGACTCCTAAAATATGTTTTTGTTGCGTAAAAACACTTTACTCAATAATTCTGAGAATTGCTCCACAGATACAGATAAGAACCACTCAGGTTAGTTGAAGTAAAGATAAGTTTTGGTCCAACGGCGGCCCGTGGAAACATTCTTGAACTCAGTCCAGCTATGAAGTGTTGTGGGTGGGACTTGAGAGGTTTTTACTTATTTTTCCATATTGTGAAAGTGTAATGATACTATAATGTTGGAGAACCTGGTGCAGCTACTTGGTTATTAAGATGTGATGCCACTACAGAGATGAAGATGATTTTGTTTTGTGTGTGGTTATTTTAACAAAGTCTACTGCAGTCACCCGATGAATTTGGCTGAAAGGACTTGAAAAGCACAATCAGTCTGTTAAAAATAAACAAAAAAGTTGGTGACCGGTGACTCCTGGAGCCGTAAGTCTGGCAAAAACCTTTTGCGTGTGTGTGTAAACTATATACATATATGTATACAGCCTCGGTGTAGTAAAGGTGCATGTGTATAGTTTTGTAAATATGTAAATGTATGTTTATATTGGCTTACATGAAGTAATTTAAGGAATGCAAAAATCAAATTTAGATTTTAATTTATAAATTGTGGCAGTCGAGAGTGTTATTTAAAAAAGTTAATATTGAAAAGATTTATGTATGATGCTAAGTAGCTCTTTGTAATAGTGACGGTATTCACCAACATGTCAGACCATATTTTCTCTACAGGTGAGGCAGCACAACACCTGAGCTCTGTGGGCAGCAGCGACTGAACTGGGCCCACCAGAGGTTTTCTTTTTGATTTGTTTTTCTCGGTGGCACAGGAGTGATTTTTGATCTTGCCGTTTGAATTGTTCTGCAAGATCTGCAAATCTGCCTGAGACAATATTTTCTCATACAAGAATAAATGCTGTTTGAAACAACTGTATGTGTATGTATATATATATGTTGTTTTTTAAGAACGCATCCATTTGACCCGTTTTACACCGTCGCACCTCATTTGATGATAAATCTGAAGTATAAGAGGATTAGATGACAAGAAGGCAAAGTTCATCCACATTTCTAAGCTGAATGTCTAATTACTATTCGACTGCCTGACCCATTTTAAAAGCCTCCAAATGTGGCAGAGCCTCCGTTTTCCAGAATTTAGGTCCACAACTTCCATGTTGTCCTATACTACACTGTGCAAGTGATCGTATTTAACTTAGCAGGGAGGAAATATCAAGTATTTGTTTAGCACATATTATAAGACTTCTTGTAAGCAGCTTTGGTTTGCTGAAAGTTCCAGCATGACAGAAAACTGATGCGGTTTTTCTCCATTAATCTGGTTCAATATTTGTCACGTGTTCTTGTACTAATTTTCACAAGTTTAACTCAACACTTCATTTACTTGTGGTGTTAGGACTTTGTCGACTCCTTAAGGGGAAGCTCCTGGTAATAATATTTTTGAGTAATCCTGACCGAGCACAATATGAGTTTTGATTTCAGTGGGACTTGGATTAATTCAAGAAGCTTCAGTTGGAGAGATTCGACCCTCGAAGTTGGACACAACACCTGACACTGTTGAATGACATGTCATGTAGACTAAGAGTCTCAATTAAATATTGGGAACACTTTATTTTCCTTTTCAATTTCTTCTGGCGCTTCCTGTCGTTGAGTGAATATCTCCTAGGTTACACAAGCAGTTAATTGAAAATCTACCAACTGTCTCTAATTATGATATAATTGGTACCAAACTCAAAGAACATTATTACATAAATTCCACACCTGCAAAATCAAGCGAGACTTGTTAATTAAAATAATTTTGTCATTTTTCAAGTAGATAAAGGATGAAACATATTCACTGCATCTCTACTTAATCAAGACAAGAGCACATTTGTGCAAACTGAGATATTTTTTCCGTAATAGTAGACATTCCCCTTAAGACTTGACCTGACAGGAAATCCCTCAGCTGGGACACAAAAGGATGAGGCTACTGTTCATAGACCATCTTTACAAAACTATTATCCAAAAAGACAAGTACCTGAACTCGCTTACATCAGGCGTCGACTGACTAGAAGTATCTGCAGAAAAAAAAAACAACAGCGCGTGAGCTCGGAGGCAGATGATCTCCGGACGGACGAGGTTTGACTTCTAAATCAATGAAAACACTGA
This sequence comes from Scophthalmus maximus, assembly GCF_022379125.1. Taxonomy (NCBI): domain Eukaryota; kingdom Metazoa; phylum Chordata; class Actinopteri; order Pleuronectiformes; family Scophthalmidae; genus Scophthalmus; species Scophthalmus maximus. Next base: position 11,074,455 of record NC_061520.1, read on the forward strand.
CAGTGAAAACAAGGTGACCAGGTGCAACAGGCTAGGCATTTCTTAAATGTAACATGAATGAAACCTGATCATTTTCATTTTGAGTGGAAACATTAGTGGGATAAAACACCACCATGTTTTTCACGTTTGGTCACGAGGATGTGCAAACCAATTCAGTGTTGTGTGTTCACGCCCCGTTATGACACACGGTGGCCCATCCCTGTTCTGGCAGTTCCAGTTGTAATTCCGGTTTATGCTGAGCCCCAAAACACAACAAACTTTTAAGTTCTTGCATATCTCGTTTTATAGCATTGGGATGTTTTTGTGTCATGAAAAAACAAAAAAAAAAACAACTACATGATAATTTGTCTGAGAAAGGTAGTTTAAGTTCATTCGTCTCCTCATCTTAACTTACACAAGAAACAGACGATGACTTGTAATAGCATATGAACGATCCGTCATCTGTGTCATACATTCACTGTCCGTGAAGAGGATTTCACTTGTGTTGCAGTAATAAAACACTATAAAAAACATTTAAATATCATTGCAATTATATCCTACCACAGTTCAATTTAAAACCTACTAATGCTGCTTTGCCCTGACGGTTTCCGATCGAAAGCAGAGATGCAATGAAATGCTTTCCATTTAAGGTGAGGTCATAATACTAGTTTCAAAGGGATCATTCTTTCTTAAATAGTGTAAAACGTAGTGTTTGATTCCAGTAGTCAATGTCTGTCAAGTCCAACAGGTGTCAAAACATGGTTCAAAAAATATCTTGCAACCAGTGTAGAAACTATTGTCGAGTAAGGCCAAGTGGCCACTATTGTAAAGAGAGTCCTATAGAAGAGATAAGAAGCCATTATCTGTGGAGTCTTGCTGGTCAGATTTGCCACCTCGAGAGCTCTTGCTGGGGTTTGGGGTGGTTGAATACTTTGGAGGGTATCTGATGAAGAGACGATCCTCCTCCTTTTTAATCCACCTCAGAAGCTTCGTGATCGCTGTGATGGCGCAGGCCTTTGTCACCAGAGGACTGAAGCACGTGTACAGCTCAAATTTACTTGTGACCTGCGGTGGAGAGGAAAACGGACATTTTAGGTGAGGACATGGTCAGGGTTGATGCTCAAAAGAAGCTGCGACAATTTGTGAAGCAGGCATTTGTCAGAAATGAACTCTGGGTCCGGACGTTTTCCGGAGTTTGCCGTGAACATATGACAAACGCAGCAGGAGAATGTCCGAGTCAAGACGCCAACATAAAAAATCTCCGGCGCATTCTGTGGCGGTCTGGGTAGAGCATGCAGGAGGTTGGAGGAGTTTTTGTTTACAGTCATCAACACACCCACTCCCTTGATGTGAATCTTCTGGACATTTTCCTGCTGCAATGTCACATGGGCTCACTTTCGGGGGTCGGGCTGGCAGGAGAAGTTCTGAATCAACATTTGCAGACATTTGCATTCTCACACACGGCCCTTCTGGCAAAATGTTAGGAAACGTCCGTACTTCAGCGTATGTCTGATAGCAGCTTCATTATGTTTACATGCATGTTAGTAACTGGGTTGCAGCCAGCCATCCAGTCACTTGTTTCTAAAATGAGAAACCTAGATTCCGTAATCTGAAGCTACATTCTAGTGGAGAACGCTGATTTCTTGGCCGAGTATGTGCAATAACTGGTAGGATGAAAACAGGAAGAGTTTTACTGATGGCAGCAAATAGGTGTGATAGAAGGAGACACCTATTTGTAATTACTGTACATCCTTGTGTTCATGACGATCCTGTCAAAGGCTTTTAAACTAAACTATTACAGTTATCAAGCCTGTCTGGTTTTAATGGATTAATATATTCATTTTTTTTCTTTTTCTTTATTTGCATTTTATTATCTAATTGACATTTTTATATATTTTTCTCGCAAACAGACAACTTTGCTATTTTCTGATTGAAAGATAAAAAGGACATAAACTCTGCTGTGGCCCTCTCCTGCTCTAAGTCTGATCAGACTCTACCCACATCAGCCGTCGGCGGCTGTGAGAGAGCGAAGACAATAGTTACGCACTGTTAAATTCCCCCCAAATTCAATCGGAGCAGGAATTAGATGGCAGAACAACTCACTGACCCACAGCAGTGTGAGCAGAGGAAGACGTCACATGGCATGCGAGTACACACAGCAAACAAGTGCGCACGCACGCACACACACACACACACACACACACACACACACATGAAAATGAAAGGGCAGGCAGGGATGGCAATCTCTAAAAACCTGGTACATACGCAAGTTAGAAGACAGTAAGTATATGACAGTTTGCAGTGGTGAGCTGTCTCAACCTTTTTGATCCATATAAGTTTGTTTCCACTGTAACTCATTCGCGCAACGAAGAACAGCAAAAATATCAAATGAATTAGTGGTTCCAGCTTCAAGGTTTTGGACTGTTGACTGGAGAGGACATTATATTTAAATACATTCATTTAGGCTATGGGACAGAGAAATCGATGACCTGACAAAATTAATAAGATACTACAGTTGAAGTATGCAAGTCTGTCACGCTTCCAGAATGAGATCAGGGTGGAGAAGGAATCAAATTACTGACCTGCTGCATCTATGCATGAATTTACAGTGTACACAGATGTATCCAGTTACCTACATAACCTGAATCTCGAGTACAAATAAATGTGGTTCGGGGTTAAGGTCTACTTTCTGAGCAGCTGATAACCCTTAAACTCTTTGTTAGACACACCCATGTCAAGGATAATCCAATACACACTGAGGGTCGGGGGGAGAAAACTAACAGAATGATGGAGACAGTATTCGTAAAAAACACTACGCTACGTACCCAGGCCAACAGAGTCTCTCTCTCAGCAACGTGGTAGATGAGCTTGAGGGGCCGGGAGGTGCTGTGGATGCGGCTGTGCATAAAACGATAAAGGTCCAGCAGTCGCATTTTCTCCTCTTCGCTGCTGTACGGTGCCTCCATCTCTGGGCTACAGGCAGCAACAGATCATAGTATTAAAGGTTACAGACCCAAAAGTCACATAAAGTTCTCCGTTAACAACAGAAACACAGTGATCTTTTAATAATAGAGAGACTGTGGTGATGTTTTTTTTATGCCACAACACAGGTTCCAAAATTAGGGAGACTTTTTGCTCTTTGTAACATTGTTCTGAACTTAGAAAGTATTTTATCAGTATCAATGTTATATCACAAACTTTTGTTTTTGATTTCTAAAAAGACTAATATCACTATATATCACTACAAGTGCAATTACAAGCACAGAATAAATCACTTTTTGTCCACTTTTGAAACATAAATCACAGATGCCCCCGAAGGAGCATGGACTATTAGACATACAAAAAACACTCACCTGGTGAACTGCGTGAGCTGGCGGTAGGTGTCTGGCACATCAAAGGGCTTGTACATGAAGTGTCTGAGGTCTGAGACGCCCACCTGGCTCACGCTGTAGGACTGGGCTTTGGCAATGAGGCTCAGGGAGTTCTGAGCCACCATGGCCTCTTCTATCTTCCTCTTGCACTCCGCTACAGCGTAGAAAGCCTCCTTGTCTGTGGAGAGCAGCAGCAAACAAACAGTACACTCTGGAGGGTCCAGGTAAGAAATGTACGCGTAAAAGTAACAGTCCGGATTAAAGAGAGGGAGGCAGATGGGAGTCCAGATCTCCCCAGCCTGAAAGGCAGAGGAGGCTCCGATGAGGTTGAGCAGGAGGTGGACATCGGTGGGTTCCAGCCTGGTGTCCTCGATGACGGTCTTCTCCTGGACGATGGTGAGCAGCTGGTTCTTGGCGACCAGGATGGAGAAAACCAGATTGGGCGTGATCGCTTTCTGCAGGATGTGGCTGAGAGAGTCCCTGAGAGAGGATGCTAGGGGTAGGCAATGTATCGCTGCCAGCAGGAAGCTGGGGTCCGAGTCTACCAGGTTGAGGAGGCCATCCAGGATCTTCTCCGAGCCGGCCAGGAGTCTCCTCAGGTCATAGTTTTTCTTGTGTTCAAAGATGCGGGATATGCTGGCCTGGGTGAGCATGCTGATGATCTGATAGTACACGTAAAGGAGCTCGCCGCGCAGTTGCTCCTCGGACTGACGACTGCTGGAGACGCACACCAGCACCAGGGGTCCTTTCTGCAGGAACACGACGATGTGCTGCTCTGTTGGAAGGAAGAGAAGACATTGGCAAAATAAGGATAATGCTGAAAATATATTTCAATGAAATGAAAAGTGAATGTACATCAATATTGTAAATGCATGAATTTCCCCTTTGCTCAGTGAGTTTTTCCATATGATTCTGAATTGCCAGAACTACTGCAACCACATCTACTGACCTCTTCCCAAAATCTTCTGCAAAATGGGGGGGGGGGGGGGGGGGGGGTAATCACATTATTGCTCTCACCTGAATAGACTGAGCGGATGATATTATCTCCACTTTGGACAAAGGACACCAGCGCCATCATGACTCCCATCGTGGATGAAAGAGCCTCTTCGCTGCCATATCGGGAATAGATGGGTTTGCCTGCTTCACTCAGCACAAAAACATGCTTCCTGTGCTGCCGCCAGCTGTCGCCTGTCACATCCTCATCACGATGAGATATAAATGCGGGACATTCCTGGGTGCCTGCCTCCAACAAGGGCGACGACCTCCCCTTCACACCTATACCTTGCTCCTCCAGCTTGGCCTTGGCCAGTACGGTGACGACAAACTCCCCAGAATCGCTCTGGTCGTGGTCTACGGCAGCGTCCTCGGTTCCTCCGTCAGCTGTCTCAGTGGAGTCATTGTTCTGACGCTCTGTGTTTTCTGTCTCCTCAGTCTCTTGCTCTTTCTCCTGGTCCGAGAGGGGCTCTGCGTCCAGACTCTGCTCCTGCGCTGCGACGTCCGACAGGCGCGACTCTGCGGGGTCCTCTTTGTCAGCAGCATCGCCGTCATTTATCTCCGTCGGATCGGGAAACATATGATTCCCCAAGAGCGAGAGAGAAGTCGCCAAAGTGTCGGCTAGGATGAAAAACAAAAATCAACGAGTGAGCTGAATGGTGAAAAAGAACGGGGTGTGCTAAAATATTTGAATATTTTCCAATGAAAGATGACATCGTTTATTTACCAGGCGAATTGCTCTCTGAGGGGGGATCACAAATCTTCACGCCGTGTGCCTCTCCATCTTGGTGCCTGTCCCTCTCCATGATACCATCCCAGTCGCTGGAGATTCAATAAAATTTTTTTTAAAAAGCACACAATAACCATCTACGAACAAAATATCTTCACATCTAAAACATCCCAGTGGTTGCAAACATATGGACAGGATGCATCTCAAGGCTCATATGAATAGGAGCACTCATAACGGATCAGTGGCAGCAGGGTCACATGATGACAGAGAGAATGAGTGGTTACAGAAGAGAAGTGCAGCTGCAAGAGATGCCGCACAGACTGAGGAATTTCAGACCGATTACAACTTCCAGCAGCTACACACGAGACGACAGTCGGTTGGACGGAGAGAGCAGAGTGTCTGTGTCCAAGCGCTAAGAAGCTAACCTTCGTTTAGCTTAAGTTACTTATGGAGCTAATGATGGGCGCGCTGCCAATATTCGCGCCATCTGGAAATCTTACTTTTGCCTGATCATAGATAGTTTGTCTGTGTGAATTCCGACGCGGCTCGGTGAACGTTAGCTGTATTGACACGGCTAGCATCGCCTGCTAGCAAAGCGACACAGATCAATTTCATGGCCTCGGCTTAACAGCGAGCAACGCGAGCAGTCGTGGTCAACTTAGCATCGGACGGCATACGCACACAACGTACAACTTACGATTTCTGTCCAGTCAAAACGTTGAGCTGAATGTGTAATTGTCTGCTGCGTTAACTTTCATCGGCATCCCGGTTGCAGGCGGGCTGTCAAGAATGAGAAGCAGAAAACAAATTCTCCTCGCAGCGCCGCAGACATCCGGAATCTCTCATGACAAGCTCGGCTGGCCAATCAGAATGCTCGAGGACTTAACGTAGCCCCGCCCCCTTCAGAGTACGATTTTAGCCGGGGTTAGCTGAGAAGTTGATGGCCGACATCCAGTGGCGCGTTTTAGTGATGTGTTGAAATGTCAGCGTGAACAAACAAACAAACACGCATGTTCTACCTGTTTTCCAGCAGCGGGTTCTGCCTTCATATCTGACCCAGGCCTGCTTTGTGTCCGAGCTAAATGTGATTGTCCCTGACGAAGCCAACATTTAAATTCACCATCGCCACGCACTCCACAATGCTATGGCTTCACGCTTTTAACTATCAAAGCTGCGGAGCGGCGTCACTGAGTGGCACCCGCGGCTAGAAAACATCTATATATTCGAATGTCGCAACGCTGTCAGGATAAGTGAAGAGCACAGCCTCCACTTCACTTCAAATACTGTCAAAATCAATAGTAGCCCCCACGTTGTTTTGAGTTACGTGTATACAACATGCATTACGGTAACAGCGCGTTAGAACTTATTTTCACAATAAAAGCAAAATTCCGGTGAGCGTTCATACAATCTATCAGTCAGCACATCACTAATGATAATTTACAGAAATTAAACCAAAAGAACATTAAACAATAAGTAATCAACTAAATATGATGAACAGAACTTTGCCTTAACTATGCATAAGTAATTTGGTGCTGCAAAGATATTGCACAACACCAACATGACCTAATTTCTCATGTAATCACATTCGCATGTGTGTCTTTTTTGGGAGAATGATCTTTTCATTTATGACATTTATTTATTTATCAATTGGTTCTACAAATTATTCATTTCCAAAGTTGTATGACACATTATAGTAATCAGATAACATATCAGTGTTTAAAGAACAAGTATTAAAGATCAAACAAAATGAAGATGAATCAATAAAAAAAGAAGTGTGCGGGAACTCCCACTTTATGGAGCATTGTTTTTTGATGAAACAGCAAATGTCAAATTCTAGGTTATATCAATGTCCAAATGTGGGACTTTATTGTTGGAATTATTAAATTATTAATTTCTCAAATTGATAACGTAAAAAGACAGATCATGAGTATGTGTTGTCAGAGTTGTCTGAGCAATTGGTTTTTACAGCTGCTGAAGTTTCAGAAATGAAGTCATACTGATGTGCAGATGTGGGACTTTGAATTTGTAATTTATCTTAATGGATACAGTAAAAACTATGTGATGATCTAAAAATCAAGTCCATCAGTGATTGCCAAAAATTCTGGAGCAATATGTTTTGACAGTACAGCAATGGCATCGGACTTAATGTCATATGTCATATATGAATATAATCAAATCCATGTTGTTTCTCTATTATGCATTGTATACAGTATATTAACCGTTTATTTTGAAAACCGGATATATCTTGCATCTACCATACAGGCTAGAATACAGGGGCACTCCAAATGTTGGGTCGGCTGGTTGACTACGGAGAAAGGAATGACGGATCGTTTGAGCGCAGTAGCATAAGCATGGAGCTTCAAGTTGGTAGCTTTTCATTTGCAAAATATAACAATGGTGTATGTAATAAACACTGACATATTTTGATTGATGAATCAAAATCTTGATGAATCTTTTTTGTTAATACTTAGCTGAAATTAACAAAAAAGGATGTTTACGTTGCAGGAGAAATGGGCTACATTAGTTACGTCATCTCCGATTCTTCAACCCTCTACGTAACGGTAGAGATGGCGACCAGGTTCTCTCATGCTACCTAGCTGAAGCGACGCTTTTTAACCCGGTCCGACGGACACGAAGACCCTCCAGCTCCAGTTGGCTTCACAGGAGCTGGACGAACCGGACACCATGGAGGAACCGTGGGACTTTGAGTTTTTGTCCCGCATCGCCGACAGCTGCCTGTCGTTCCTCTCCGAGTTCGTGGACGACTGGCTCGCTAACGACATGCGAGTGTCCATATTCAAGATCCTACTCAGCTGGTTGATCTTCAGTCTCATAGCAATTCACTTCGCGTGGAAAGTCTACGGCAATACCGTGAACGACATGTATTACCGACAAGGTGGGTTTTCTCCTCGACGGCTTCCGTATCGCTCGCTAAACCGTCGCCAGCAACGTTAGCTTCATTTTCTGTCTTTGTTGTTGTTGTTGTTGTGCAGGGACCGGACAGAACGGAGGGACACCTGATACAGCACCGCACACGAGTGGATGGTAAGTGTCCGAGCATCGAGTTGCTTCAAGCAGCAGGGACCTCACCCATCACACATAGTGCTGTAGTCTCGACTGCTTCAGCTTGGTTGTGTTAGCACCACTGCGGGGAGCCAGGTTTGAGATCATCCCCCTGTTTAATCATGGTCCTGTAACGTCAACATTTCATTGTGGATTGATGAATCCATTCCAAAATGGAAAAATTATGGTGTTACAGCAGCAGGTATCCGTTACACAACACACCTTGTAGAATTAATTAGAAATACAAATTAGAGCCCGACATTAGCCTTTCACAGACATATTGGTTTCGGCCGATATTTTTAAGAGCCCGACCGATATTATCGGCCAACTGATTTGAGCCTTTAAATGTGCATTTATGTTTGTTATAAGTTCAATGTATTTGGTTGTATTTATATTCACAATTTAGTTTTTTTTATGATAATGTTCATGGTTAAACTAAAATATCAAGCCTCAACTGCATGTCTTTGTCATAAAGGTTTGATAATGACATATTAGGAATCATTGACAGATTATATATATATATATATATATATATATATATATAGGCCAATGTATCCGTATTTCGGGAATCTTGTACTCACAAATATCAGCATCGGCCCCCAAAAATCCATATCGTTGGGGCTCTAATACAAATGTTAAAATATAACTGCAGAACTATACAAGTAAGGAATATAAATATAAAGAATGCACATATTAGTGCAATTGTGCGATCAGTTACCAGCAATGTGCATAAGAATCATGGTAGCATGAAAGGTGCCAGCATTTTGAGTGTCTCCGTAAGATAGAGGTGAAGTGTTGTACAGGATACTGTCCCTAGTTACGTTGAATTCAGACAGTGTAATAATGTTCTCAAAACAGAAGGTGGATCATTTATTACCATTATGCCAGCATTGGTGATTTCACTTAAGTTACATTACTCTTAGTCAGTTATTGTTTTTCTAGTAATAACATTCTGTTATTCTTGCAGGGAGAGCCAAGCAGGAGATACTCTGAAGACTCATCGGGATTAACGGGACAATGTGTTTTCATCTTGGACTTTATCCAAGTGAGAACTAGACAGTTAATGTCCTGCAGAGACGCTGATTGCACCCAGAATTTCTGAAAAACATCCAGATTCAGTGCATTGAAGATGCGATTGGATGCATTCTTTTGGTGTCTGCCTAAGAAACATGTTACCATGCAAGTGTCATACTGATATGCACTAAACCGCCTATATAGTGCTTAAAGATATTTATTTAAGTCTGTCATCTTTGGTCAATGAACAAGATTTTATTCTGCATTAAAACATTTAAATTTTTCCAAGAGGCTCTAAGAACGTTTTGATGGTGAGACCACAAGCAATGATGATGACAGCGAGTGCTTTGCATGTGTTTAATTCATGACGAGAAGGGTGTTTGCCTTGGACTTTTTTTTTTCAATCACAGCTATTTCATAAAAAATCCTTAAAAATCAGCTCATCTTATATCTGCCATGATTTCTGTGAAATTTGAACTTGCCCTTTCTCATAACTTGAGTATTGCGGGCACTAATAGGAAACAGGATGCTTGTGTTAAGTGATTACCCCCTTTGTTCCATTAAATTTTTCAACATTGACTCAGCAAACACCTGTGTTGAAGTGAAAACAATTTTTTACTGATTTAAAAATACATACAAATTTTAACTACATATTCATGTCATCTATGACATCTAAAGATTTGAATGGAAATCATCAATATGCATGTTCATGATGTGATTCATTTTATCTGAAAGGACAAACAGCTGCTTGGTCAATTTCTTGACAAAAACTATCATGAAGACAAAGGAAGATTGTTACAAATCTGTGATTAAGGGAAAGATACCGGAATATTAACTAGGTCATCAGTGTTTCTGTCACTAAGTTTATTGAGAAGAGAGATACTAGCTGTAGCTTTATTGTCACTGGGGAAAGGTGAAAACAGAAATAAACTGAGAACTCAAGGAGGATAACATGCTGCAGTCTGTGGGAAAACTGGGATTTGGGAGGATACAGACAAGAGTCCTAAAACAAAGTTAAAACTACACATGATAAGCTTAGAAAAACAATGTCTTTGACCGGCCAAGTCAATGTCCAACCAGAGTTGTATCTCTCCCTCACACACAAGATTTGAAATTATTCTACGTTAATGGGAATTGCTGGAATAAGTAGCATGTGTACATCCATCACATTGGTGCAAGTTAGGCCGGGTACAAGTAAATGTTGCCCTGCAGAAAGATGTGAAAAAAACGTATAAGAATCATTGTTGGTAAGGAAGTTGTTGATGTCCAGCCCCTGTGCTTGTGCTTCTTCATACAACCCCCCATCAGTAATGGCCCCTGCTGCGTCAGTGGGTCCATCCTGGCCATCAGTTCCACCACTCAGAAACACGGGACCATTAGGCGGGAGCTGCAGGCCTTTCAGCTCCAGTCCAACTCGCAGAGCCAGCTCCTGGTTTCGACCACCTCGACCCTTTCCTGTCAACTCTACAGTGGGCTCACCTCCAGCTAACAGACACGTGGCGCCCCATCCTTCTGTACGCCCTTCATCCAAAACCTGCATGGTGCGGCACAGGTCCCAGCTCGCCACGCCTACTTCAGGCCCTAGCCTCAGCACCTCAGCAGCAATCTCAGGAGGAGGTTCCTCTCGAGAACATGCAAAGCGGGCCAGGAGACCGTAAAGTCTGGAAACTGACTTTACATCACCACACACTCCTGGTGAAAGAACAACGGGGCGGAAACCCAGCTCTCGGGCACGGCGTCCTGCACACTTGAGGGCAATGCTGTTGGAGCCAATCACAGCGTTGAGAACATTTTCTGCCTTGTCTGTCTTTTCCTTATTATCCATCCGCTGGGAGTTTGGTCTTCCAAGGACATCCTTTACTGATGCTGGTATAGAGTTCAACAGCTTGAACCGTTCAAGGACTGACAAAACTTCCTCAGGCCAAACTTCACTCCGGACTGTGGGACCACTTGCTATCAAGTCCAGAGGATCTCCAATAACATCAGACAGTATCAGTGCAACCACCTGTGGAGGGATCGGAGTGGTGACATAAAAACCACAATCCTGGTATTGGTTCTTCTCAACAATAAACAGAAGTTAATAAAAAAAAGTATGTTACTTGTGCAGGATGAGCATAATGTGCAAGTCCTCCACCCTTTAAGAAAGAGAGGGCCCGACGCACAGTGTTCAGCTCTTGAATAGTGGCACCAGCAGCTGCAAGTTTGCGGGTAACATCCAGTTTCTCTTGCAACAAGATTGGTGGGATTGGTGCTGGTAACAGCGCAGAGCCTCCGCCTGGAGAGAGTGGAACCACTTATCGTTAAATTGAAATAACATACTGTTAAGAATAAGCAACAAAAGGAGTTATGTGTTTACCTGAAATCAGTACAAGTAACACGTCTTTCTCCGTCAGTTCACTGGCTAACTGCTTGATCTGTTCAGCTGCTCTCTGTGCATCGGTGTCCGGCAGGTTGTGCTTGGCTCCCTCCATCACTCGGATGCGACTGTTTTCTTTTAATAACAGGTGGCTGCAATGGAAATGAGAAATTGTACTGTGCTTTTCTGTGCAATACTTTAAAATTGTTTGCCTTTTTGAGATATAGCTCACCCTTTCCCATGTTGCTTTAATGTCTGCTGAATCCCATGCGGCACACTTATGACTCCTCTCACCAAGTGATCCCCCATAATCCTCTCTGCCTCGACAGCCATGCCCAGTACAGCTTTTCCAAAGCCCACCAAGTGAAGGTTGTGTTTGAGTGGGAATTTTTGACCATTGATAATGACTGAGTCATCCTTCCGCTCTATACTCTGCCGGACCACAGTGTCTGGCTGCACAGCCTCCACTGCAGCTGCGAACACTTTGCGTGCCCGTGAGTCCATTGACATTTTGCACAACGTAGGTTTCCTCCTACCCACGAGGGCCAGAAGAGGCTGAGGCCGAAACAGGGAAAGAACACGTGCCATGGACAGTTCACTGGCTCTGAGCATAAACTGCCTGAGGGATTAAAAACGTCAGTGTATAGCACTTCAATAATTATTTTTTAAAAGAACACATATACAGTATACTTGAATGGTGTACTGTTGAAAAGTGAATATCAAGTTGGCAATGCCACCTTCTTTCAAAGGCACTGAAAAAAGTAAGCAGTGAGAAGATTAACAAAACAAAAAGTTAAGTAAAACGTACATGAGTGGAATGAAGCTAAATTTCTTGGCCATAAGAAAACTGCTCAAAGCTGAAAAGGAAGTGGACAAACCTTTGCCTAGTGATTTTGTTTATACCAACCAAAACATTGCTTAGCTTGAGATAGATCATATTACACATTTCACAAAATCAAACCGTCTCTCATACTTCTGATACAGGACTCATGCAGCCTACCTGTAAAGGTTTTCAATGGGATATAAAGCCTTTGGATTTCACTGGAAGCCTGATATGTGCCCTCTTACTCAGCAGTCAGGTAGTGTAGCTAAAATCTGACCGGACACTCACTGGACTTGTGTACCTTGTGTGTAATAATTGACTTGAATGAACCACAGAAGACAAAAGAGCGCTGTGGCCTGCGGACTGTTCAGTGATACCAGAAGTTAGTTCAGTGCTGGTGCTCACTAACACACGTTTAGACCGATTTGTGAACAATATTTGAGAGAAATAAGCCTTGTGTGTAAATAGAAAAAGTCTTAGACCTTTGAGTTCAGCCCATGAAAAATGGGGGCAAAAACAAAAGTGTTGCGTTTATAATTTTGTTCAGTGTATATTTGGGGTAATTCATCTATGTCAATATCGATGAATTGGTTAGTCAGGATTTGGAGGTGAATCGTAAATAAGTCAGGGACTCTAGTTTGTTTTTTTGCCGAGAGTCTGCTCTTCAGTCAGACCAACAGAACTAATGAATGGCATATGTGAGCGAAAACCCTTCAATAAAGACAGGTTTGATCATGCAAACTAAATGCTAGCCTTTGAAAGTTAAAGCTAAGTTTCTGAGTGATCAAAAACTTTTAATCTGAATTTCTGAACCTTTAGTTCAGATAATACTCTGGTCAGATTTAATTTGTGGACACAGCCATAGCAGCCAGGTGGCTAATGGTTTTCCCAGGCTGTTTGCTGCAGACTAACACACCAACGACAGATGAAGTACGAGCTGAAGGCAGAAGGGAAACTGGGACTTTCTCACCCTTATGTGATGGACTGTCTGTCGCTCGACGTTTCGACCCTTACATACAAAGGCTTGTTGCACTTGTGGCAAAGAGCAATGTCAGCATCACCTCTAGTTGGGGCACACTATTGTGTGTGCATGCGGGTCGTGTTTGTGTGTGTTTGTGTGTGTGGGTACTTGTACTTATTTCTTTGTGAGGACCATTTTGAGTATATAGACCTAATTGAGTGTGGACAATTGTCAAAGGGCTGTTCGAGGGTTTAGGTCAATGATGTGTTGTTTAGGGTTGGTGTGTGTGTGTGTGTGTGTGTGTGTGTGTGTGTGTGTGTGTGTGTGTGTGTGTGTGTGTGTGTGTGTGTGTGTGTGTTGGGTTAAGGTTAGGGTTGGGCATTTAGTTGTGAAGTTTAGGGTTGTGTGTGTGTGTGTGTGTGTGTGTGTGTGTGTGTGTGTGTGCGTGTGTGTGTTATAACTGCAGCATTAGTAAATAGAACATCTCTTTCCTTCATTTCTGCACAATGAAGGGGCCTGTTTAATAGCAGGTCTTGGTACCAATCATGTGATTCAGTTGTCTGCTCTTAATCTAACAAAAACAACAAGATGTCCACGGCCCTTACAACCGCCCAGGTGACATAAAGTCCAAGGGGTACTGTAGGAAGATTGAACCAGTGAAACGAGAAACGTTAAAAACGTTAAACTTTGCTTACGAAGTAACGTACACTGTATGTGATCAGATGTCGTGAAGAGACACGCGCTCCTTCCTTCCCTTTCCCCTCACGCCCATGGACATGACATGGAACTGCAGAGACACGCTCACCACGCAGCGACAAGACTGACGTGTCCATTAATCCTCCCCCCGGGACATGTTGGAAATACCACCGTTGACTTCAAGACCCGCGTCTCCCTTCTCGGTATTAGACGAATCGCCTTTCTGTTTAGTTTTCCGTATTGAAAGAGATCCGGTCGGGAGTCACACGCCGCAGCCTGCTCTGTTGGACATGCGCACTCCAGTGTCAACAATAACACCAGCAGCCAACTCCGAGGGGGAAGTGGTGGAGCATGGGAAACCGAGTCCTGCCGAAAGGGGCAAGCCCAAAACTAGTAGGACGGAAACTTTTCAGTGTAGATTAATCTGTAGGATATGTTTTTCCTCTTAATCGATTAGCTGTTTGGTCCATAAACCTTCAAGAAAATTGTGAAAAATGTCCCAGCATTTTCTCTCAGTGCCCAGAATGACCTCTGTTTCATTTGGACTCTTGACTTTTGCCTCGAGAGGAAAGGATTTGGATATTTCATATCTTGACCCAATACATTGATGATATGTAGATAGATAGATAGATAGATACAGTGCACTGAACATTTGCACTGTATAAAGATTCACTGCACATACACCACACATATTTAAACAGTGTTTACACAGTCCTTATTTATACTTAATACTACTGTAAATGTTTCATTGCAATGTTTACACATATCTTGTATCGTAATGTATCTTTAACCACATTTGTACATATATATATATATATATATATGCAGCTCCATATGCAAATAACTAGTTCACTGCTATTATGTATATATTTATTTTTATTTGTTGTTTTTTGACGTTGCTTTGGCAACGTAAACTTGTGTCCTTTGCCAATAAAGTTGCTTTGAATTTGAATTTAGATAGACAGGCACACAGAAAGATAAATAGATAGATAGATAGATAGACAGACAGGTAGGGCGACAGTTAAAGCTGAAAGAAAAACATCAACCTCATCCTTAGCCTACGTAGGTGAGCAGATATTATGTTGTTATTTCAGTGCTGGCGGATCTCGCGATAACTTACCATGTCGCGTGGTTTCCAACCGATGCGCGTGTCAGGTGATCTATTTGCGCGTCACCGACGGTTCAAAGGCGGTGCTTTTTCCCTCCCGCACACCAGAAGCATCGCAGGCGCGCTCCGGTGGCTGGGTTTTAATCCATACTTTCTTGACAAAAAGAACACGTTTTTAGCACAGCTAAAGTATATTTAAGTGCACCACCACAAGTGACATCCATAGGCCGATCTAACGTGCAGCACGAGGGCCTGCTCGCCCTCGCAGAGAGACAGGCCACCATGAAGCTGACGGACAATGTGCTGCGGAGCTTCAGGGTTGCTAAGGTGTTCCGAGAGAACTCAGACAAAATTAACTGCTTCGACTTCAGCTCGAACGGGGAGACAATTATTTCCAGCAGCGATGACGATTCCTTGGTCTTGTACGACTGCCAAGAGGGAAAGTAAGAGCGGCTTTTGTCCATTTTTGGCTGTTGTGTGTGACGGTAGCTAGCCGCGGCGCTAACTAGCGAGGCCCGCTACGCTGCGATCCCCGCAGCGGGTTGTGTGATGTGGGGTTTCTGTTCGTGCACTGTTTAAAATTCAAAAAAAAGAAAAAGTGGAGCCTGCTGTGTGAAAGTAAACCATACGTAACGAAGTGGGCTTTGCAATCTCATGGAGAGCGTTAGTCGCCGCCGGGTGTGTTGTGTGATTAGAAACATCAAAATCAGTTAAACTACTCTTGGATCGGGTTGCTTGGCAACAATATTATCAACGTCAGGGATTTTTTCCATTAAAACGCCCCGGGGGGGAAAAAAAATAGTGCACGAGTTGTGTGCAAGTTGGATAGTTCGGATCGGAGTCCGGCGAGAGAGTGGTTTCTCTCAGCGATCGTGCCCGTGTCTGTGGGTGGTGGTCGTGGTGGTCTCGGTCCCCGTGGCTGCCCCAGTCCCTAAGACAGGATCCTGACGGGATTCATTAGACCCATGTATGCGACGAGGTCCCAGATCAGAGGAGTGTTACGTGCGTTTGTTCATAGGAGCGCGTGTGTGTGCGCGCCAGATCACAGGAGCGTGTGTGTCAGATCAGAGCCAGATCACAGGAGCGTGTGTGTCAGATCAGAGCCAGATCACAGGAGCGTGTGTGTCAGATCAGAGCCAGATCACAGGAGCGTGTGTGTCAGATCAGAGCCAGATCACAGGAGCGTATGTTTGTCTCAACAACAATCAACAAGCATTAAAGTAAAAAAAAAAATGACCATCAAAAACACAAATCTAGAAAGTGAAATACACACAACTGTATCGAGCAGAATACAGTAACACATCCCAGAAATACTAGTACATGCTAGCAGTCCACTTTGAATCACATCAGACAGTAGAAAGCTCTCCAAATACACTTTCTGCTAAGTGGAAACCCTAACAGAGAGGATGCATAGAGGCACAGCCTGGAGATTAGTTGATTAACACTACTTGACAAATCACTATCATATGCTGTTTTTCTTTAATATAAGTGATTGCACACAGAAGATGTCTCAACACATCATTTGGGGCTTCGGGAAATTTAAGCGGACGACATTCACCTTTTTCTGACGTTTCATTAAAAAAAGCTTCCAATCAAAGGTATAATCTGTATATTGGTTTGCAATGGAAATAATCATCAGTTGCGATCTTAGATCTGAACGGAGTTGACTCGCACACAATGAATCACCAACATGTTTTTATATTCCGATGACTAATTAATCATCCAAATCATTTATATTGTTTATTAAAGATGTAAAACATTTGCTGGATCCACCTTCTCAAATGTGAATATTTGCCACCTTTCTCCCACTTGTATCAGAAGTAGGCAGGTACCATGAAGGGCCTTGCCTAAGGGCCCACACTGGATTCTTTTTTTAGCCAAGCAATCAAACCCTCCTAGTTTTGTACCAAAGTCAGTGGTATCACCCACTAAGCTATACCAGCTGCTTATTTATAAAATTATGAATATATTATGTTAGGTTGGTAATGTGTGGTGTGGACAAAACAAGCACTTTGAAGATGACAGAGACTGTGGCAGGAATTTTTCACAGTTTTCTGACGTTTTATAGACTAAACTATTGATCCGTGTTCAAGACAACTAACCAAGAAGTAAATCTACACTAAAGCTCCTGGCTCAAAGAGTTATATAATTACTGGCCAAATAATATTTCAGTATCCAATACATGAAATGTTTTGTGTAAGAATGTGAAGCAATTTACAGGGAAGGTTTATGTCTGCTCCCCTACAGCACCAAAACTTGAATCTGTGTTTTTTTTCTTTGCTTAATTTTAGTTGATTTAAGTTTGCTCTTTTCTGATTCATGGCAGACCCAAGAGGACTCTCTACAGTAAGAAGTATGGAGTGGATCTAATAAGGTACACGCACGCGGCAAACACCGTGGTCTACAGCTCCAACAAAATCGATGGTATGTTGATACACAAATACTTGTTGGTAATTTTTCTTTGGATAATGTAGCACGGGTGAATTTAAGTTTGTGCCAAAGGTGATATTGTTAGTGTTCCACTGTATTGAAGAATTTGATCAAAAATCTTTTATCTCAATATATTTTTTTTGCTGTCCATAACTGTAATGATATGATGTGTGGTCATAAATACTAAGAAAAATCATTAAAGAAATTGATTATTGCTCAATACAGCCAAAGAAGTAGACTTATTAATTTCTGCATATTTTCAGACTTGTTGAAACACGTCTTTAAAATTCCGGAGTACACATTTACGTTGAATCGTTGTATTGCATTAATCAAAATTTCAATTCCATGAGCTTAGTTGAATGTTCTACTGGTTGGACTGTGTAGACATTGATGTACAAAGGACGTCCCACGTCTGTGGACAGCAGCTGAATCACGGACGGAGACGCTGCTCACTTTGGTCTGAGGTAGTTGTTTGTACAGTTTGAGGGTCTGTGATTCTGCCCCATACAGGAGCTAACTGTACAAGTGACTGCCTTGCCCACGGTCGAGTCTCTTCATCAGACTTCCCTAAAATGAACTTGCTTCTGCTTGACATGTTTTAATGTATGACACGGGAGTTTTCTTACTCACTTTGGTGGTATTGTTCCTTTTCCTTAAGATACTATCCGATACCTGTCCCTTCATGACAACAAGTACATCCGCTACTTTCCTGGGCATAGCAAAAGGTGAGGACTGGATGTTTTTTAGTGGCTTGTTTTTTATTGTTTTGTATTTTGATTTAATTCCCTGGTTTAAGTTGCTCTGTTCTCATTTTTCCTTTTTCTTCTTTTTTTTTTTTGTGACCAGAGTGACGTCTCTCTCCATGTCTCCGGTAGACGACACATTTATTTCTGGGTCATTAGATAAAACTATTCGACTGTGGGATCTGCGGTCACCCAACTGCCAAGTATGTATGGTTTGTCGTAATTTTGTGAACATCAACCGGTGTTTCTCTGATATGATATATGAAATTGTAAAAGAGGGATGTAGCTGATACTGATATTATCTTGTTCTTTGTCATGTCTAGGGTCTGATGCACCTGCAGGGGAAGCCAGTTTGCTCCTTTGATCCAGAGGGTCTCATTTTTTCTGCTGGAATAAATTCAGAGATGGTTAAACTTTATGACCTGCGCTCATTTGACAAGGCAAGAAGTGTTTGTGTCTGTGCGAGACATCATTCATGATGTACTTTAATCTAAAAATTGAGATGCAAAAGAGAGAAAAAAGAGTCATCATCAGTCTTGTCAACAGGGTCCCTTCGCAACCTTCAAGATCCAGTACGATCGGACGTGTGAGTGGACTGGTCTCAAGTTTAGCAACGACGGAAAACTAATTCTCCTTTCAACGAATGGCGGTGCTCTTCGCATCTTAGATGCCTTCAAGGGCGTTGTTCTACATTCCTTTGGGGTAAGCGACAACTCCTACTTTATGTACCAAAGTATTAATAATTGAGACTAAAACACAGACCGATGGACCTCTAAATCACACAACGTGACAGTGAAAACTTCACACTCACAAACAGCTTTTCAATGTTAGTTAGTTTCATTCATGTTTTTGAAGAGTGACAAGGGTACAACAAGTTCCAAACAAACAATAGCTCTTAATATGCAGGTTGTATTAATTGTCTATTGTGCTGTGTCCATAATCTGCACAGGATATTGATGTTGTAATTGCTCACGGATGCTGTTGTTCCTTCTCCCTCAGGGCTATAACAACAGTAAAGGTGTCACACTGGAGGCATCGTTCACTCCCGACTCTCAGTTTGTTATGATTGGTAAGTTAAGATCAGTTAAGCCTTTTTTTCTCTTGTTGTCGCCACAGTTTTGTAAATGGTTTCGTTGATCATTTGTCACAGGCTCTGAGGACGGTAAGATCCACGTGTGGAATGCAGAGAGCGGTATGAAGGTGGCTTTATTAGACGGGAAGCACACGGGGCCAATCACGTGTCTGCAGTTCAACCCCAAGTTCATGACGTTTGCGAGTGCCTGCTCCAACATGGTGAGTGTGGACTCGGGGAGTTCACTTCTAAACGTTGATAGTTGGATGAACGTTAGCCGTGCATTGTTTTCAACACCATGTCACTAAACTGTTCAACTCACGGACTTAACTTTCCTCTTTCCGGTGACATTATTGCATTTTATTTATTTATTTCATCATTACCCAACTGTCATTACACTTGATACAGCTGGAGGCTGCTATAACACGAGGAGTTTCATGTGTGTTTTACTGAAGTTTTATGCTCTCTGATCTTTCAGGCATTCTGGCTGCCGACCATTGATGACTGAGAAAGTGAAGGCAAGGCTTCTGTCAAAGTGACCAGCAGGGGTCAGCATTACCAGCTATTTGAATATCACAGGGACTTGTGGCAAAACAAATTTAAATTGTAAATAAGTGTTTTTTTCAGAAATAGATTTGTTCTCTATTGTCGTTTTTTATATTTCTATTTAACATTAAATTGTTTCTTTGTACGTCTTGCCGACTTTTTTATTGTGTCAACTGTCCTTGCTTATGAGCCAGATTTTTTATTATTTTGCAGACATTACATGTAAGATTTTGTTTGTGTGTGTGTGTACATATATATATATAATTTGTGTATCAATCCAGTTTTTGTCCTGATGTATGTTGGAATCAGTTGAGAGCCAGTTAAAAATTGGGCCTATACTTTTTTTTCATAAAGCATTGTTTTTATATTCATGCTGGAAGGAAAATTCCAATTTTATTTCATTAAGTTTAATTCTCACTACAGATATACGTTGATTCAGGTTTGAGATATACGTTGATTCAGGTTTGAGAATCCTTTTGTAATAATAGTTGGTGTTTTTCTCAAACAATACATGGTCGAATCAAAAGAAGGATACAGTCCACTTCATTGTTCTACTTGCTTGATGTAGTAATCACTGAACTATCAATGTGGCCATTTTGGAACACTTTGTCAGATTAGTTGTTCTTTGCTCCGAAGTAAAAGCTGCTGATATGGTTCGCAGGGTCACACTCCTCCTCCACTGTCGGTGCTGGTGTGTGGTGGGAGTTTCACAGACCACTACCCAGGACTGGACAGTCAGCCGGTCGGTGGGAGCTAAATTTGGGAGAGAGGTGATCAGGTTCCCTGTCTGTGTGCACATGATACTGTCCTAGTTACTTGAGCAATGTCCCCTCTCACACTGTCACACTCTCTCATCGAGTTGAGACACACTCAGCGCTCCTGTTCTTCAGCGGTCAGACCAGCAGGTACTTGGTCACATCTTCTGAAGTAAAGGACGTCTGTACGACAGACTCTATTGGTTGGACTTCAAGTGTGTCTTGAGCGGACTGAATTTTTTGGGCCTTGTGCTGCGGAGCTCCCGTTTAGTCTGTTGTTGCTGCTTATTCTTCCGTCTCTCGACACCCCTGCTACTGCGGCTGGCAGGAGGAAGAGACCGCGGACCCCACCATGTTTCTCGCACTAGTGGTGACGCCAGAGCTGAGGCAGTTCCTGGCCAGAGCCAGAGGAGGGGCAGTGCGCCTCATCAAGGTGCGCATCCAAGACGGTGAGTGACCCAGGGCAACGGGCAGTGTGATGTGGAGCAGTCGAAAACAGATGAACACCTGAGTAGGCCACAAATCTCATCAGGAAAAAGGTTCCTAAACACAGTTTAACAACATTTTGGCTTGCCAGTAATATCAAAATAGGAAAAACAAAGTGCTCACAAGTTATCGGCTAAAACTAGGAATTATTTTGACACTGCAGGGAAAATGACTAATCAATTATCATGAGAGTTGCTGATTATCTTTCTGTCCATCAACTTGCTGAATAACCACTGCAGCTCAAAATGACACTGTCCGCATGTGACCATTAATATGTTCTGTTGTAAACACTTCAAGGAAAGAAGAAAAAAAACAGGTTGGAAATCGGACAAAAAAAAATTCCCCTACAACGTGACTAAAAGTTGTGGTGCAGCCCACAAAGTTTCCAAAACAGTAGATGACAGGCCACTGGTTCCCAGCCCGGGGGGTCAGGACCCTCAGAGCGCCGTGACTTGATTATCCAGGCATGAAATGATGAAGATCACTTTTATCTTTTTATTGTTCAGACTTAATCTTCTCATTTTATGTAAAACAATTTACTTTTACATTTCATCCCTCCAAAAGACACTTAATATGAAACAGTCTGACGATAAAAAATTACAAACATTACATTCAAGTCACATATTTTAAAAAGGTAACGAATCATATTTTCAAAACCCCCGAAGATTGTTTGACAACACTTGTATCAATGTTCTAAAAGACTCCTAACCATCCAATGAAAAAGAAAATCCGTTTGCTGCATTTTATTAAAATAAATGTATTTGACCCTTTTTTAAAATTGCAATTTTATTTTCAAATCCAGGAAAAAAAATATACATATCCTCTTGCTTGTAATTGAAATATTACAATGTATAAATGAGATATAACATTGTAGAATTTTTAAAAATTTGATTTGCATGATAAACATTGAGCAAGTGCAGCTACCTCCAACCATCTTTATCTGATTGACACAAAAAAAACCAGGTCAGAATAAGTTTGTATTATGCCGTTCAATCCTCTTTTCATCCAGATGGTTGGAAGATTCTTTTAAATGTTTTGGAAAACTTTTAGAAAACTCCTCGTACGACGCTCTGTTTTTTTTTTTTGTTTTTTTTAAAGATTGCTCAGCAATTGATTTTTAGGAAGAAAGAACAACAACACACGCTGGGCTCTTTGACCCCAGTTCACAATCGAGTGAGGCCCAAACGGGTCCTGTCGTCAGTGGAAACGCACATCACTGAGGAGACATACAGCTTGACGGGCAACATGTAGCTGACGCATAATATTTACACACACACACACACACACACACACACAAATGAAAACAGGTTAGTAAATCACTGCTACAGACTATTTGGCTGACTTCTTGGAAAAGAGAGGATTGCGGCAACTGTTGTTCAGCTGTGTGCGCCGAGGGGTTCAGTGTGTCAGCTGAGCGGTTCGCGGTCAGTGAGGCAATAGGTTTCTAGGTAGCTGATTATGGACGTGGACTGGTATGTTCGTGAGGTGTTTACATCTCATTTTGGCGTCTGACCACTGCCACGCAGCAATGTGATTCATGGCAGATGGGTTCTCGGACTGTCTCTGTCGCTTGTGCCCATATTACGTCAAATATTTGGTCTCACATTTGGTGCGTTGTTGTTCACGGGGATGAGCCTGGTGATAGAGAGACAGAGAGACAGACAGACAGACAGTCTCGCAGCATCATGGTGTCATGTCTGTTTTACTTCCTTTGACCGAAGCACTTTGATCTGTCTGAGTTGTCACTTGACTATTCCGCGCGACATGTGACTCGACATGGTTTCGTGCTGCCGTCAAGTGACACTCATGTTCGTTCCAATGTCAAAAGAGAAACAAGATCACACTGGTCGGTTTCGTCACCATTGGCTCTGCGTGCCACTTCCTGTCACCTATCCTGATATAACCCACCCTCGCCGTCCCCTTGATGGTGGATGTCTGATGAGTTCACCGCTGTCCTAAACGTCCATGTACGTACAGTTTCACAGCAACATAGACTCATAAAGACGGGGACAAAGAGAGAATGGCGGGTGGAAAGTATGTGTGTGTACAGGGTTGGAATGTGTTGCAGCTCAGAATAGCAACATGCCCCAAGAGACAGTCAAGAAATTCCCCCCTTCACCCCACAAGGACATCAGACTTCAGGTTCACACGTTTATGTTTTGTGCTCTTAATTAAACTATTAAGTTTTTGTTGTCGGCTCCGTCCAGGTCCCGTCAAGTCAGGCAGAAATGAATCCTGCGATATTTTTAACATGTGGAGAACAGCGAGACGCAGCTCAGGTTCTGCGACTCACTTTGGTTGAGCGACTTTGAGAGTTTACACAGGAACCTAACGAGTCACGAGACTGTGATGGTTGAACAAGAAGCAGAAATAATTAACGCTTTCTGGGTTTCAAAACATCATCAACATAATGTCTTCAACAGACAATAACATAATATATCATAAATGTATAATGGAGGCCATGTGGGCCCATGCTCATGCAGTGACCGGCAGCAATTCAGCAAATTGACAAATAAAGTTGAAAATGAAATATATGTTATGTCTTGGTATCTCACAAATTATTACTTATTATTTGTCCTTTGAAATTATAAATGTGTGTCTGTGTGTGTGTAATTGTGTAATTGTGTTATACAACTCCGACACTGTACATCTGCTTTTTTTTTTACAACCACATTGCAATAATACTAGTCCTTCTACGTATAAATCATCACTCACTGTGACTGTAGACTGACTGACTCTTGCTTTATGGGTTGAAGGTCATGATACATACATTATACAGGCTGAGGTATGTGATGGGTCATGGTCTGATTTCAGAGCAGCTGGTGCTCGGGGCCTACAGAGAGCCGGAAAAAAGCTGGGAGCAGGATTATAATCGCTTTCTGCTTCCTCTCCTGGACGACGAGGAGCCCTGCTACATCCTGTACCGCCTCGACTCCCAGAATGCACAGGGCTATGAGTGGATCTTCATTTCGTGGTCTCCGGATCAGTCTCCAGTAAGACATACCGCATAACCTTTGTTCTGCACTATATATATATATATATATATATTATATGTATTATGTATTACTCTTGTACTTACTATCTTAATGTCATTTTGCTCCTCAAAACATTCACCAGGTAAAACTCATGCAAACAGCATCAGTACCATCTGTAAACATAGCCTGAAGGAAACCAGCAGCACCTCTCTTCTGTCCTCATATTTCTCCAACCATCCTTAATTTCCCATAATACAACTTGATAGCATTAGTCATTACACCCTGTCTGCCTAGTAGACTCTCATCTTTAAAACTCCACACATCTGTTTTGTAGCAGAGGTAACAGAAGATATTATACAACCAATTTATAACGTGACTGAATGTGTTAAATTGAGTCCTACAGTAGTTAAACACATCAGTTCGGTAGCGTTTCTTTGCTTTTTCCCAAAAAATTTATAAATCACCAAAACTGGTGATTATCCGGAACAGCAAATGCATCAACCTTTCCTCTGACGGTTGCAGGTGAAACAGAAGATGTTGTACGCTGCCACCCGAGCCACAGTGAAGAAAGAGTTCGGTGGAGGCCACGTGAAGTACGAGATGTTTGGCACGGCCGAGGTGAGAACTATCAAAATGTCATCACACTGTGGAGAGAAAAAGTAAGTGAAGTATGTATAAATCTTCAAATGTGGTCAGATCTTCATCTGAGTTGCAACAACGCACACGCACAATCTATTTTAACTTATAACTCACACATCACTGTGTTGTTAATACGGCAATAAAACCTTCACAGGGTTGGGTGGGAGAAAGGATGGTAATGACATGAACGAAAGCTGACGGGAGTCAGAAGTTGGTCAACCTGGAGTTTAACTTGGACCATGCAGACGTTGGAGTTTGCGGTTCACAGGGAGCATCTGCTGTTGTTGAAACACAGAGATCTCTAAAGGTGGAACACGGCTGCACATCGCGGAGGAAAACGCATCACATACTGTACATGCTCGAAGTTTTACAAAGAAGAAGCTTGACATTCCACAACGCTCCTGGGAAAAGGTTCTGTGGACTGGTTGAATGCTATGGTTGAAGAGAAGAACATGCAGTTACACGTACAGGGGTACGGCGTAAAAAGAAAAGGAAAAAAAGGGCACTGCATACCAACATGGAAACGTCATCCCAAAGGTGAAGTGGGTTGAAAGGAGCGTCGTGATTTTTCCGGACAGCTTTTTGCTTCTTCTGTGCCCGGACAGCTCGCCACCCATCGAGGGGGGGAATGAAAATTCCCAAGTTTATCGAGGTATTTTTACACGATAATGTCATGGTGGCGGTCCGCCAGCTGAAGCTCCGTATAGACGTTGGGTGGTGCAGCGGGGCAAGGACTGTCAACAGAGAGAGACTTTCAAAAAAGAAAACCCAGTCAGAGTCCAGACCTTAACCCCAAAGTCAGGCTGTGGAACGACCTCAGAGATCCGTTCACACCAGGCGTCCTGAGAACATCGCTGATCTGAAGCTGTTCCGTGGGACGAAAAGATCCATAACTCCTGTGCAGATACTGGAAAAGCTCGTTTCGAAGTAACTGATGCCAAAGCAACCAGTTATTAAATTCATCAGCACTGTGAATTCTTCATGGATGCGTCCAGTACAGACACAAATGTTTGAGTTTTGTTTCTACACTTGTGACTCAAATGAATATAAGATAACACAGATACTAATACAGAGAACCAGGTAATCCAACAGGGTTCACGGTCTGTTTCTTGCCACTTGTCATTGACTGCGACAGATTGTCTATTTCACTTTGACAACATGTTTTCAAAAGGCCCCTCTTGTTTTGCTTGCAACACTAGGAGGACATCTGTTTGATGGGCTACCAACATCATGTGTCATCCTGCTCCGGTCCGGCCCCGCTCACATTAGCCGAGCAGGAGCTCCAGAGGATCAAAATCACTGAGGTGAGGGGTCAACGTGCCCTCTGTAGGGTTGTCAACATTGCACATAGCTTGGAAGCTGATTTGTTTTTGTGTTATTGTTTTTTGCTTCAGTCTAAAAACGTATTTTTCTCTATATGAAATGTAACATTATGTTGTGATTGCCTTTTCAGGGTCGGGTTAAACAGGTACGTTGACACATGATACATATGTGGGGTTTTTTTTATTAAACAGACAGTACCTAAATTTGTTGGATTAAAAAAAAAGACATTTGCACTACAGTATACACAGAAAAAAGAAAGAAATTGCTCACTGACTTGAAAAAAGTACTTCAATTTGTAAAACACACATGAATTAGTTTGTTTTTAAATTAAAGTTATCAACCGTGTTAACCTGCCAACCTCTAGACTTAAACAATTTCATGTTACCAACTCACATAATTTCTTTTGAGATGGTAAACTATTTTCTTTTTTCAGTGTAGAAAGATAAATTTGTATCAACCCATCAGACACTTTCTAAATTTTGCCTCAGAGGCTCAAACTCACAGTTGTAAACATGTGTTGTCTGTGCATGCTGCCCCCTGCAGGTGACGACAGAGATGAGCGTGGAGACAAAGCACCAGACAATCCAGGGCCTCGCTTTCCCTCTGCAGCAGACGGCCAAGAGAGCCCTTCAGCAACTTGCCCAAAAACACATCAACTACATACAACTGGTGAGGATGTGATATATATGAGTACGGTTACTTACTAGAAAACACAGAGCGGTTTGGTGTCAGGAGCGTTGACATGCTAGATTCCTACAGTGCATTTATTTTATTGTGTTGCAGAGGTTGGACGTACAGAAGGAGATAATAGAGCTGGTCCATTCCAACCCGACAGAGACCCGAGATTTGCCCAGCAGAGTTCCCAAAGACACTCCCAGATACCACTTCTTCCTCTACAAACACTCCCACGAAGGAGACTACCTGGAATCTGTCGGTATGTGCGTGTGTGAGCCCGAGCCGCAGAAACTGGGAACAGAAAGCCTTTTAAAATTAAGAAATAGTTACTTGTGACTTATACAAAATGGCCTTATCTCGGAAATTAGCTGTGAGAAAATATTGATTCTCCTTTGCTCCTTTGTTTCATCTGAATAATTTGTATGTGCTCGAAGAGGTGAAGTTATCTAGTATTTCTCAAGAATAAAAGCAAAATCCAGACACAGGCCAGGGGGGGGGGGAAAGTTTTTCAATTTCTTTCACTCGTTGGGAGTGTTGCCACTAGGTTTTTTAACAGCTGATCTACATCAACATGAAATATTTAGTTATGATTCCTAGAAATCTAATTCCTGCTCTTTCCTGGTCTGCAGTGTTCATATACTCCATGCCAGGGTACAGCTGCAGCATCAAGGAACGAATGCTATACTCCAGCTGCAAGAGTCGACTACTAGAGGAAGTGGAGAAGGATTACCATTTGGAAATTATTAAAAAGGTCCGAGGTGCCACTGAGGACACTTGGGGTTCAGTGTTCTCTGCATTTTTTTTTCTTAGAAACTGTTTTTTCACTATCTTCAATTAAAAACATGCATGCCGTGTGTATTTTAGTGGCTGATTCCTAGTATTTCAGATTAGATACTGCGTATTTGAACAACTTTTAGACTTCCAATACCAAATAAATAAAGGATAATTGCTGTTACTCACCAACATTATCTGACACTTCATTCAGATGTTAATTTTGCAAGATAAAACTTAAAGAAAATCAAATCAAACCGAGAAAATTGGGGGGGAAACTGAGGGTACATTGGGGGGGGACTTGAATTCATGACCTCAGACTTGATACAATTTTTGCTTATAGCCCTTGTTGTCTGTATACACAATCCATATATATGTATTAGTTATTCATGTTTTTTTTCTTTTGCAGTTGGAGATTGAGATCGGAGATGAACTGACGGAGGAGTTCCTGTATGACGAGGTCCACCCCAAGCAGCACGCCCACAAACAGGCCTTCGCTAAGCCCCGTGGTCCGGCAGGGAAAAGGGGACACAAGCGCCTCATTAAGGGGACGGGAGGGAACATGCAGAACAGCTAGAGGTAGTGGGACAACACCTCTCCTCCCGGTCGTGCCTGTAGTTCCAGCTCCGTCTTTATTTCCCTAGACCCCACTCACTCTCACAGAGGAGTGAACACATCGATGGATTTCCTCTGCCGTTTGTGTCCCGAAACACTTGTAATAACAAATATGTTTTTAACGGAAATGTGTTTTAAATAAGATGTCTCTCTTTGGGTTTCTGCTCCCCTCTCCCCTCTCCCTCACATCTGAAGCTAACACTGTAATAGGCGTGTGAGGCTACTGAATTGTAAATGCATAGACGGACGTTTCAGTGCTAGTGCCTTGTCTCCAGGTGCAAGTTTTGTAACAACAATGTTTGTAAGAAAAATACAATATGAAAGGAAATTCTAAATAAAATCATGTTTATAATGTAGTATTAAGGAAATTCTAAATAAAATCATGTTTATAATGTAGTATTAAGGAAATTCTAAATAAAATCTTGTTTATAATGTGGTATTAGACCTTAGTACAGATTTGTGTTTTTTTTCAATCTGGCATGCAACATTTAATGAGCAGGGCTACTTCCTGTTACATGACTACTTATATCCTTGATGGTCAGGGTGGCCCGTTTTTTTTTGTTCATCTCAACACAGGATAAATAAAATGTCTGATTAAAGAGGTCTTAGATCAGACCAACAGATGCACATCCAGGCATCTCCCACAGTTGTCCCCTTGTCACGGCAAGTGCAGGGAGGTTGCAGTGTTTGAAAGTCGGCACTGTGTCGATTTAACCCTACGAGGTGAGAGATTATTGGTTGCAAGCTCGATTTCCGTCGCTGCTTCCGCGTACTTTTAATGCAGAGCCATTGGCCCGCCACAGTCACGAGGAGTCAATCTCTCACGACCATGAACGTCTGCAACAGACGCAACGGCAATGCATCCCATTGTTGTCGAGATATTTCAGATCGGTCCAAAGATATGTGTCCTGCATCATAAATATTGGTGATTACACTTTAGTTTATGAAATCCCTGACCTTAAATTGCAAAACTGCATGTACCTGCAAAAGGGAAGAAAAAAAAAACTGGTGGGACTATATACTTCACAGATTTTGTCAATCAAATCAACTAGTCAATAAGTTGCAACGCTGCAGTTAAGGAGAGCCTCACTCAGCAGTTCTTCCCAGGCCAGTTCCCAGTTAACAAAGCTCTGCCTTTTCTCCCCAACAATACAATGAATCAATTTATGCCTCTGATTCCAGGCAGTACGTTTTTTTTTTTAGGACCTTCAGGAAATTCTGGTACTCATTGTAAGCCAAACATAATTTAATTTACTAATTCTCAGAAAGTTGTGGTTTCACTGCATGTCCACACAGACAGTTAGGTATTGTCAGGATATCAGTGTGCAGATATGTGGTGTGGGACTTCGTCTTCATTTGTGCAGTATGGTGCAGACAGACGCTCCTGTCACGGACATTAATCATTACATTTTTGCATGCGGAGGGATTGACATAATCTGCTGAGGATCTTCGAAAACAAACATTTTTAAATATGCAATCTTACTGAGAATGTTTTTTATCTTATAGTAGTGATCCAAAGTTTCTATACACTGGTGTTTCCTGTTGACTTTGATAATACTTATAATAGTAATGAATACAATTATAAAAGATGTATTAGTATGTGGTGTGGGATTGAGACATAGCAAATGTGACAAACAATGGCTCACACATATTCATAGATGACAAATAGTGTATGTTTCGCAATCAAGTTACAATAGTAACGTGTAATAGATCTTTTTTCTGTTTTCATAGGTGGACATCTACAAAAATCTACAAAACCCTTCAGCGTGAAGACTCAGCAGCCGCTGGTCAGGATGTGAGATTTAACTGAACCGAATAAACACTGAGTCCGGTCAATTCACTTTTTCCTGCGACGTTGCTCCTGACTTAAGGAGAAAGCTGACAATTACACAGGGAAAAAATACACCAAAAAATGAAAAAGGAAAACATAATCACCAGAATTTACAGGAGAGCGCAAAACACTTAGCAACAAATGAACAACAAACACTGGGATGAATAGCGTGAAGATCATTTACCTTTGAAAATGATCCAAGAGTGGATTGGTCACTTAAAAACACATTGGTCAACATTGCACGTGCACAGTAGAGCAGATGCAAGTATTTGATATTAAATTAAAAAATTAAGGTCACTTTAGTTTTAATCAGGGCAAATGTTTAAAAAAAGGAAACACTCAAAGCTTATGAATACCTTTGCTTCTTCATGTAAGACAAGTGAAACTGAGCTTTAGTCATTTGGTCAAGTAGTTGATCGACATATAATAAATCTGCATGTATTTTGGTAATCGATTAAACATTTGTAAACAAGTTTTTAATGAAAAATGCTAGTTGGACAAAATGAGACACATCACCTTTGCCTCTCAGAACTTGTGATGGGCAAGCTTTGCTTTTCCCCCACTTTATACAGAGCAAACTACTGATCAATAAAGAAAAATAATCAGTAGGTTACTCTGTTTGAAAAAAAAAAAATCCTTAGTTGAGTCCATCAACATCTCTGCAGATGAAACAACCATGTTTGTTGAATGTTTGATGTTAAAGATTGACATAGTAACTGAAATGAAATAGCATACTATTGGATCTGAGTCTTCATTTTAAGAAACCATTGAATATAACTCAGCAAATTTTAGACAAATTAGAAACTTTCTTACTGTTACCGCCACTGATGCAGCCAAGATATTAATGCACGCCTTGATCTTTTCCCACATGTCTTAATGTATTACATGCTGGGGGCAGGCCGGAAAAAAACAATCAGTTATTAGACCATTGGAATCCAAACATAAACAAACCCTAGAAATTCTGCATATCAAGCCATTTTGTTCTCATCACTGTAGGATACTAGAGAGACATCCTCTGAGAATTTTACCTTTTTTTTCCTTCTCTAATCTGTGTCTCGAGTGTAAAATTTGTAATGGTTTGGCTTCGCCTTCCTTACGCGGTTTGGTCAATTCTCGTCCGGTTAGTCACTCAGTATGGTCCATTAGAATAGCTTCCGTATGAGATTGTACGTGGAAGCCACTGTTCAGAAGAATGACTTGCAAAGATTTGTAGTTCTAGACTAACTTCACTTTTTTTTGGACCTGTACTATTTTCCCCTCTGCTTGATTTGCTATTACCCCTTCATGATTCTGAGAAGTTATGTGTGTGTGTGTGTGTGTGTGTGTGTGTGTGTGTGTGTGTGTGAGATATTTTTGTGATTTATATTATGCCTTTGTCTGTCTAGTCTATTCAATGTTGTTTTGTCACTCTGTAAATGTTTTAAAGTATGAACTGCAGGTGTAAATTAGCCCTATGGGCTTGTACCATACATCAAATGGTTCCATTTATGTTTAAAATTGTACACAGCCCCTCTCAAATAAAATTATGAATGAATAATGAATGATGTTGTGAACGACATTCTCAGAAGCATCACTTACAGATATAAAATGATGCCCATACAAATAAAATAAAATAAATAAATATGCTTCCTAAACTCAACAGGCCTCTGTGTGAGTGTGAGGAGGTTCATAAAGTTTGTTCTTTCTTCATCTTCAGCTTCTCGGTAAAACCCTCTGCCTTCCTCGTAAAAGTCTCTCCAGTTACCAGACAGCTCCATCCAGATGGATAATCTTTAATATCCCTGGAGTCTCCGCTGATCTTCACAGAACTTCCCTTTCATAGCGTGCACACAAGGATTGACACGAAAACCTTGGTTTTCGAACACCACATTCAGGAATACACATATACATGTACGAGTAAACTTCTCTAAACAGACTTGGTTGTGTTTTCATCTGTGTAGGTCATCTCCTGTTGCAATGTGATTGTTTTGAATCGACTCGTGTAAGTCCACATTGATGTTGTTGCCTGTACAGAATAAGTCATGAAAATTAAAGGTCAGAATAAAAGCAGTGGCTGTGTCTTCTGGGGGAAAAAACCAAACACATTTGTTTGACAAAAAACCTGCAGGAGTATTCAGTCCACAAGACTTCTCAGAAAAAGAAGAAGAAGAAAAAAAGTGACTCCAAGATTGAAGTGTGTGGGGTCAGAAGGCTCTGGTGAATATGGTTATGATTATGATACGGCATAGTTTCATGTGTTGCTACCACATGTAGATCACAGGTGCGTGTGAGGTTGGCTCAGGGGGGAAATGTTTTGAAAACTTTGTTTGCCCTGATATGCATATATATATATATATATATATATATATATATATATATATATATATATACACATATATATATACATATATGTGTATATATATATATATATATATATATAACCCTGCGAGAAGCTGTGACACGACGAGCGATCGAATGAGGAGAAACACGAGGTTGAACAAATCACCCCAAATGTAATTCATCAGCCAAAAGTGGAACGAATCCCGAGCGATATCTATTTGGCCTAGAATGAACGCGTTTGAGGTTCGTTTTCAGCTTTATTGTCACAATGACAAACTCCGTTTCCTCGCGTTTTAATTACTTGGGACAAGCCTCGGAGAAAAGCTCTCGTCGTGTTTTTCCACCGGCGCGGGAGGGAGGAGGAGGGAGAAGAAGAAGAAGAAAAAAAATCTATATTACTGGAAATGGCCTCTGCCCATTCCTATTATCTTTAATGCCGAGGCGGCGGATTCCCAGAATGAAGGCTCGAGCCGGGGCCGCCCGGCGGGGCGGAGTCAAGCGCGGCCACTGTTCCTGGAAAGCGGATAGTGGGAAGCTGGCGCTCGATTCCTGGGAGCGAGGGGGGGGACACAGCGAAGGCGACGGAGCCGCCGGGCGGAACACGGTGGGACGGGCCCGGGCTCCGCGACGAGGAAACCCGCACACGAGAAGAAGAAAAATGACGGAGGTGGCGACAGTGAAACGGTAAAAAAAAAAAAAAAAAAAGATCAAATAAAAAACATTCTCTTCCTTTTGAAGAAGAAGGACGCGCCGAGCAGGCGGGGCGGGCCGCCGTCACACGGCACAGCGGCCGGGCGGGCGGGCGGGAGGGAGGGAGGGAGGGAGCGTGGAGCAGCCGGCGTGACGTCAGAGTGAGGAGTTCCTAGAATAGACTTCTAGGAAACGGGAAATTTTAAAAAGCCCAGCCTTTACACTGTGTCCTTCACACGTTCGGATCACATACTGGTGACAACACACTCCAGCCCGCCGCTGCTCGGATTCTCTTTTTTAAAAAAACATATATATATATATATTTATTCCGGGTTTTTTTTTCACTGTACAGCGCGTCTATATATATATATATATATATATATATATATATATATATATATATATATATGGACCAGTGTCGATGCTGAGATCGCGCAGATCTTCGTGTTCCCTCTTTTTAATAAGCGGACTCATATCGAACAATCTGTTTTCTTTGTCTTTCTCAGAGCTGGGGTTTCTTCAGGCGCTCTATTTGTTTTAGCGTTTCTCTGAAGAAAAAAGGGAGAATCGACCGGATTTTTTTATTTTTTTTTTATCCCAGAGGATTCGGCAAATAGTATGATTCTTTGTGTACCTGGGTGAGTACACTTCTTTGTTTGCTTCCTCCTCCTGTTTTTTTGTTTGTTTGTTAAACACACCAGAAAATGCAATCTGTTTGTAAAACTAATATATACCCTTTTAAGTTATATAGTATATAGTATACTAGTATATCATATTATAGTATATTCAAAGATCTGGATTATGAAAGTAGTATATCGTACTGTCCTTATAATTCGAATGTATGACCGGTGGAAAATGGCCTGTCACATTAACTAAAAGTACATTTTAGGGAAGTTTATTTTCCATCTTTAAACCATGAAAGCACAACTGAGATTATATAAATTTCCTTTCAACGGGGTCCCGGCAGTAATATTAGACAGAAAAATAGCACAAAATATGTCACAACATCACAGCTATACATAAAAAAAATGTCATTCTAAGATCATAACTTAAATTACTACAATTTGTGGTTGTTAATTAAAAAGTGTGTGAACGTCTTCTTATTACGTTCATTTAGCAATTAGAAAACCTTACCGCAATGAATACATGATGCGGATGAATGCATTAATACAGAGAAGTGAAGCCATTTCCGAGTATTTTGCAGTTTGTCATTTTTTTTAATGCCATTCAAATCTCATCTTCTTCTTCTCATCTCTATCTCCAGCCCTCGAACGCTTCTGCCCGGTGCTCTGTTCACTGAAGTCCCACAGGGCATGCGGACTGGAACTGCACCTCCTAACTCTTGCCTCCAAGGCACTCCTCCGGTATGGGACCCCACAAAGGACCTGCGGGCGATTGCCAGCAACTTTTGCTATCTAGAAAATTCAGGTAAGAGGATGAAAAGTGTTGCACATTCCACATCCATGAGAATCTCTAGGGCACAGATTGGTATTTTTTCTTTGCCGTTTTATTAAACTACCTCATTGTGGAACATCGAGTAACACACGGGACAGCGATGAATGTCCAGAGTGACTAATATTGAGGAATGTGTGTGCAGGATGGTACTGGGGAGCAATAACTGCGGCTCAGGCGCACGCTGCACTTCAAGAGGCGTCTGAAGGAGCCTTTTTGGTCCGGGACAGCAGCCACCCTATGTACATGCTGACCCTCTCGGTCAGGACGGCGCGTGGTCCCACCAGTATACGGATCCAGTACAGCGGCGCCCAGTTTTTGCTGGACTCCAGCTCGCCGGCTCGGCCATGCCTGTCGTCCTTCTCCAGCGTGCCCAGCCTGGTGCAGCACTACATGGGACCAGAGAAGAAAGCAGACGAGGGGAAGGTGCAGGTGGAGTCTCCTTCGAAGCCCTCTCAGCAGACAACGTCAGTGGTTTTGAAACTGAAGCGGGCTGTGTACAAGCCCAGGGGCCTCCCGTCCTTACAGCACCTCACACGCCTCGTCATTAACAGACACACTGACTGCCACGAACAGCTACCACTCCCGAGGCCTTTGCTGCGTTACATCCAGGACTACCCCTTCAAGGTATGAGGCGTTCCTCAGGGTCATCATTATGGTTGAAATGCAGCTGACGTAAAAAGACAAACAACTGTCAAAACAGGTCCTTCAAACCTGTAAGTGACAACGCTGCTCCAGCAGTTGAAGGCCAGTCCCGAAAAAAGGAAAACTGGACACAGGGTCGTGTTATGTACTGACGAAATGTGTACAAATTCAGTTCAAACTGACGTGTCTGGTTTCAGACGTAACTTGTCGAGGGCTGGGTGGTGAATTATCCCAGAGAGGCGACCTA
Source organism: Scophthalmus maximus (assembly GCF_022379125.1). NCBI lineage: Eukaryota > Metazoa > Chordata > Actinopteri > Pleuronectiformes > Scophthalmidae > Scophthalmus > Scophthalmus maximus. The sequence continues at coordinate 11,109,763 of NC_061520.1, forward strand.
TGAGAAAACTCAGTACTGTAATCTACACTCATTTTATTATGAATGTGGAATTGTCCATGTCTAATTTTACCCTCATCAGTTTTGGATATACATATTGTTTCCAAGAAGTACACTGATTCCATTGAAAACATCATTTTAAGCCATTTTATTTTCTCAGTAAAACCTTTTTTCTACCTTTTACATGTGTACATTTTTGTATTAAAATAACTAATTTGATCCTGACTTACTGTCCTTTATTGTTCTTCTCTCTTGCGCTGCTTGACGTGACAGTATTACTCGGGGTAAAGGCAGATACTGTCCACATCACCGTTATTAATCACATGATGAGCGCTCTTGTGACACTTGTTATGAAATAATTCCATTTTCAATCACCTTTGAAATACAAAGACTTTGTGGCCTGTGAGCTTTGAAGTGCATGAGACACGCAGACCGAGCGTCCGTGCGAGGACGTAAAGGCCACATTGTGTGAGTGTGTGTGTTTTTGCTCAACAATGCTTACAGCCTGCATGTGAGTCAGCGAATGGACAAGCGAAGGGGAGGACCGCTCATCAGCAGATTCACAGAACTGCTGAATGCTTCCTGGGAGGAGGGTGCGATTCTGAGAGGGGAGGGTTCTGAGAAAAGCCTTGGTAATTACCTTCAGCTTTGAGCCTGCCTTTGTGCCAACTCGCACACATTTCTATCGGGGCACAGGATGTGATCGCAAATGTTACAAGATTAAAAATGCAACAGCGACATGAAGGTGATTCCAGCTTTTGCAAATTGAGTATTTTTTTAAAGTCATTAAATCAGTGCAAGTGCGTGCTTGGCAGCTCAGTGGGGGTTGAGGAGCTGAGGCAGTGGCGACTTGGGCCAAAACCAGTGTAATAGGATCTGGGTTTTTCACTCCAGATCCAGCTCACGGTCCTTTTCTGATATCTCTTTTCTGTAGGATACAGAATCGAGGCCTAAAAGAAACAGAAACAGAAACAAGTGTCACGGATGCTGAAATTGAACCTGCAATGTGAAAGAACCACAGATTAAGATTGTTCTGAGCTTTCATCTGTAAGATTTTATCAGCGCAGCCTTTTACTTTAAATTGAAAAGACAGTAATGGACCTGAAAGACCAACATTAATTCAACTTCAGGACGAAATCGCAGCAAGTTAAAGGCTGACAATACGATGAGATGATGCCCTCGTGACGGACACACGGGCCGTGAGGTTTTGTAGACAGACCTGCCGGTGATGTCGTGTCGTGTCTCCACATAACGCAGCTCTTCAACATTCGCCTCCACCCAGCGGCGAATGAGCCGGGGATGTCTGGGGTCCACCTCCAAGTAAGCACGGCTGTTATACACGGCGGGAAAAGAAATACCACAAAACGGATTAAGATTTAATTATCGACAGGACGGGATCGTCAGAAGTGACCTTGAGACGAGAGCTCTGGAACTGTCTTCACTGGAAGTCTTTCAGAAAGCTTAACTCATTAAAGAGGCAACATGATACTTGTGTTTTTCAGAACATGCTGTTCTTGTGACAAGCCCCTGCTGCCGCTAGGAATTAAACCCAGGTGGGTTGGTGTGTGTGTTTGTTTCTGCGTGTGTGTGTGTGTGTGTGTGTGTGCGCGCGCGGGGGCTTGTGTTAAGCAGAGGCGTTCCTTACCCATGATCTGACAGAACCTTTGGAGCCATAGTCAAAATCTGTCTGATCACATCGAGGCCATCCTGACCTCCATCTAAAGCAGACGGGTCCTCAAACCTGAGAGCAGCAGACACAGTGCCCAAACGTCACTTCAATACTGTCACTTCAATACTGTAACCTCTGTTGTGAAACCTCATGTGAAAAGAATAAATAAATACAAGTCTAGGGATGCATAATAAAAAATATTCATATATAAACAATGAGGAAGAAAAAACACCATTCATGCATTTTCAAATGTTTGACTTGTGTAACTCTGAAATAATACTAACATCCCTGTTGAGCATTTATAAGCAGTATATATAAACAGTTAGTTTAAGTGGTTCACGATATGATAGACTTTATTATTTTAAATTTATTTATCAAACCCAAAAATGCAGTAACAATACATTCAGTGTAAAATCCAAGACCAGAATCTGAGTGTGTTTTAGCATATCACATTTGTTTATGCCACAGATATGTACGATTTCTAAGAACCTAGCATCTTAAATGTACTGCAAAATACAACTAATGTTCTCCATTTGAACTCATGTGTCATTACAGCCACCTGTCTTTTTTAGGGAAGTATATTGTACAGTAGGTGGAAAAAAGAGGGACATTTTGTAGTCTTCATAAATTAATTTCTCAATAACTATAATTCCTCCTTATAACCTCTCCTTTGACGCATATATAACTGGCATTTAAAACGTTAATGGAAGCATGATGACATTGCATATACAATCAAATCTCTTCATATAAATGAACCAGTATAAACTGTAAGGATTTGCTCGTGTGTGTGTAGTGATGCAGCACAACTATCTTACACTACATGTGCTATTAATCATTAAAAGTTTACACACCATTTACAGATACTTACTTGGATGAGGATCAGCAGCTTTTTAGATGATCAACAAATTATTTTTGTCACTTTAGAATCAAAAATTTAAAACACAAAAACTGATTATATTTGTACTTTGGACTGTTGGCTGAACATTAGCTGTTGAAAACATCACCTTGGATTGTGGGTAAATCATATTGGGCACCTTTCATTGTTTGCAAACATTTTATGGACCAACTTGAGAAGATGATTGTCATATTAACATATAATGAAAATAACTGTTAGTGGTGGCCCAAACTACAGGCTGACAAATTCATCAAGAAACACTTTTAAACTGCATTACAGAGGATGTGTTCTAACCATTATTTTGTGAATATACTGCTTCTGAAGCTATAAATGTTTTAATCACCTGAGAATTTCTGGTTCCAGCGACAACATATCCTCTGAGAACAGGTACGGAGGATTACTGACCAGAGCTGAAACGGGGCTACAGAGCCTCAACACAGCTTCTGGGTCTAAAAAAAACAAGGATAAATAGAGTAAATGTTTATTAGCAGTGTATTTTAGTGCATTATCTAACAACTGCAAAGCACTGCTGTCGCTCACCTTTCATCACGTCTATGTGATAAATCTGTAATCTGTCCTGAAGCCCCAAACTGCAGAGAAAAATCCCTCATCAGACTTCATGCATCACTGTATATGCCTCAATTTAAAAAAACAAACATCAATTATAAGTCTCTATCCACAATAAAAGTGAATCAATAACGACATTTATTAGAATTATTTTGAGCTGTTGTACAAGTACCTTGATGCGTTTTCCCTGGTTAAATCCACTGCATCCTGGCTTCGATCCAAGGCGATGGCTTTGAGCTTGTGAAAAAAGGCAACAGGCATCACAATTTAAAACTGCTTATGTTTTAATTACCTTATGGGAAAGATGGAGGAAAAAATTCCTGTTTTCCCATTTTTTCGAAGTTCCACGATGTGTTGACGGTGGAGAGAGTCGTAGTTAATATTATGACGGGAGAGAAGAAAGATGGTATGAACTGTACTTTAGAAAAAGAGATAAGTAAAAAAAAGGTTAAATTTGACCTAGCCATTTGTACTGCTCCACATCTGTAACCAATTATTTATTGTCATTATCAATTATCTTATTGTTTTTTTTTCTTCAATAAAGCAGCTGATCACTTGATCACACGGCCTGTCACAACTGACATCTGGATATGTCTCCCTAAATAAAGTCAGTTCTAAAGGGATACGGATACTGGCTAATAAACAACTCATCAACTTCATTCGCTAAGCAAAGCTCACCTGAGGCAGACTACTCAGCAGACTGAGGGAAATCGCTCCGGAGCCACAGCCCACTTCCAAACACGTAAGCGGAGCGTCCGCTCCCTCTTCAGCCTGCCCACACGTCTTCTCCAGATCCATGAGCACAAGTTCGACCAACTCCTGCGCCGACGCAAAGAGAAAACGTTGCTCTGGTCACATGGAGATCATCGGGGTTCCCCCTGTACATTTCGTACATACAAGTGCTGTGAAAAGCACCCTTCCCCCCCTCACGATTTATGCTATTTATGCTTATTTTGGGACATTTTAATGTTTTGGATCATCACTGTACGTAAAGTGTGGCGCGCTTTGCTTCTCTCCCACCTCGGTTTCTGGTCTTGGTATGAACACAGGAGGCCTCATCTTCAGGGTCAGGTCTCTGAAGTCCCACTGCTCGATCACATACTGCACAGGCATTCTGCACCAAACATGAATATATGTTTATCATGCATTCCATTTCAGCGTTTACTGACATTTCCACTCATATTCTTGACGTACAGGGGAAACAAAATGCTGCTCGTGGAGCTCAACAGACATACAAAAACGCCGCAGTCTGTAAGAGAGTGGTTATGGAGAAAGTGGATAATCCAATATATTATACATGCAGTGTATTCCTAGAAACTGTATACCTAGAGAGGCGCCTGGTGCAGAGCTCCCATAGCTGCTCTGTTCTTTCTCTGCTGAGAATTTCCGTCAAATTCCTCCGCCCCAGACTTTCTCTCTGGGAGAAAAAAGAAGTGGCGTGTCAGAGCATTGGCTGCAGCCATCCACACGATGCAATGTAGAAAATGACGTCGGCGAGTTGCACATCTCATCTCACCGTTTTCGCCCCGAGCAGGTGAGCGACGATGTGGTCGGCGGAGTGTTTGGGCTCCGACACGCCCCTCTCCTCGAAGAGCTCCTCCCACACATCCAGCGCCTGCAGAGCTGAGATCCCGCCCGCAGGTGAGGCGGGAACGCTGCACGCACGCGCTGCACGGGAGGCCCACGTTCCCTTATTACAACAGCAGAAGAAAATAAGATTTGATTTGAGAGCGTCTCCAAATAGCCACAAATCTAAAAAATAAAAAAATAAAATAAGACCCTCAGCTGCACAGTCAAACTGTGGATCGGTTTTCGAGCTGCCGCAACGAATCGACTGGCACAAAGTTGAGTGCTGACACTTATTATTCGCTCATCAATCCGTGACAACCGAGATACTGGAGTTGATTTGTTTTTAATTTCACACGATGCCCTGATTATGTGTGTCAGCAGCATGCGCAGCAGCCGGTTCTGATGCAGCCCACGTGGCAAAGAGGAACATTAAAAAAAAAAAGGAACTAAATGAATTTGACTGGTGAGTTACCTTTGGTCCAATCCTCCTGCGCCCCAAGCAGCGGTATCCTGCACTGAATGACCTCCTCCACATGGTTAGTGTAAACAGACAGACAGCGGTTGTCCCACAGTTGTACCGGACGAGTGTGAGCTGCCACCTTTGCCCCCTTTACCCTCTCTGCCCTTTCTTGGTTGCTTATGTCGCCCTGCTTGTACTTAGCACGACGTGTGTGTAACAGTGTTGTTAGTATTTCCTACGCGTGCCTCGGCAGACGTCACGTGACACGAAACGCCTCGACATGCGGCGCAGGCTGCGCAGCACTGACTCTCACGAGCAGCGTTGCGTTTAAGTGATGTCGAAAAATAGCAAACGTGAATAGTAGTGCTAAGGCTTTGAGGCTTTGCTCAAAAAAAACCCAATTCGTTTCTCAAATAATCGATTGTTTGTTCTCTGAATGTCTTGTTTTGCCTGAAACCTGCAAATGGTCAATATACTATCCACGTCTGGGAAGTTTAAAGCAGCAAAGTTTTTTTTTCTTCACTTAAACGTTACTAAAACATCGATTATCAAAATAGTTAACAATTAACTAACCTCTGTAGCTTAAAATATTGCTCTTTTTACTTAACTACGTATCTTTGACTAGTCGAGGCATACGAATTTTGAATTCAAAACCCTATTATTATAGGTTGTACTTTGTTGAGACTGTTTTAAGGATGTCTTTCATGTCAAATTACTTTTTGTTGTTGTTTCCAGTTGTTGTTTTCTTGTTCGAGTATGATAAACATAAATAAATAAAACAAGATTTTTAAAATGAATATAATAATAAATAATGAAACCAATGTCAAAACAATAAAACAAAAATTCTATTCGTAACAAAGTCAACGAAGGGCCTCCTGACGTTCATCGTTTGGAGGGGATAATTTCCGAGGATCCCCTGAAGGCATCAGCGCTGGTGTTGTTTGTTGTGCCTGAACGTGTCGAGGATCTTTGTTGAACAGTTTGTTTTCTGGTCGAAGACACTTTCTGTTGAGTACAGTCACTAACAGGACACCTGCCAGGACGTGGCTCCGGAGTCAGTGGTGACTGTAGTTCACACGAGGGCACCAGCCCGTTGGTCTTTAAAAGCTGAAGCTAGTAGCTTAGCATCTGCTAAAGAACAGGAAACAGGGCAGGCAGACAGAGGAGTCCCAGCATCTACAACTGAAGCAGTCTTTCGGTGTAAGTTTGTCCAGACTCAAGGGTCTATGACCTTCAGGCATGACCTCTCGAATAGAGTGCATATTTTTCAGTGAGTTTCATCCCACGCTGGGCCCAAAGATCACGTATCAGGTGAGTGTGCTAATATTGTACTTAATAAAGTGAGAAAAAACATCAATTCCTCAAATGCATCAATTATTTCAAAACAAGGGAAGCAGAGATCAAAATGATCAGATTTGCCACAATCATGATTAGGGCTGCAGCTAACGATTATTTTTTAAAATTGATTAATCTGTCGATTATTTTCTCGATTAATCGATTAGTTGTTTGGTCCATAAAATGTCAAAATATTCACATTTAAGAAGCTGAAATCAGCGAATTTAGACTTCTTTCATAAAAATCGCCTGAACCGATTGATCGATTATCAAAACATTTGCCGATGAATTTAGTAGTTGATTACTAATCGATTAACTGTTGCAGCTCTAATCACGGTTGACAGAGGCATGACGGTCCCTATTGTGAAACAGTAGTGTAGATCAATAGACTAATGAAGTTTGTTAACAGCAGCTTCAAGCGTAACAGTTTTTTCTCAGCATTTCAAGCGAGGTGAGGTCATGCAGATCACTTTTACCAAACAGTATCATGACCTCAGAGTTATTTCTTTTTTCACTTTCACTAAGTTCTTTAGATACAATATCAACAATAACAAGAAGCAGAGCTGTAATGATTGGCTGATTAATAAGCGAGTCAGTCAACAGAAAGATAATTATCAACTATTTTGATCATACTAATGCATTTTCATGTAAATTAATTTAATTTCTGGCGTCAGTAGTCTTCTAGTAAACTCATTATGTTTTGGAGTTTATGAGAGAAAATGAGACATGTCAAGATGTCACATTGCTGTGGGAAATTTTGATATTTGTCATATTTAAATTGACCAAAACGACCAATCAGTTAGCAAAGAAATTAGTCTGCAGATTAATTGGTTATAAAATAATAGTCACCTCTAATATCAATTTAAATGGGAATCATTCATCTTATGTATTCGAAACATGTATTTGACTGTGCCCTCTCCCGACAGGTCCCAGAGGAATACATTTCGCGGGAGCTCTTTGACACGGTTCAGGTTTATATCATCACCAAGCCAGAACTGCAAAACAAATTAATAACAGTGTATGTAATCATGTAACACTGCTCTTCTATCCCTTCATGGATTATTTTGAGATATGCGTTTTATGTAAACAAGGGTATGTCCCTCTTCTTCCGTATCAAACTATCCTCTGTGCTCTTCATATCTATTCTAGCACTGCCATGGGAAAGAAGTTAATCGGGTGTCCTGTGTGCATCGAACACAAAAAGTATAGTCGTAACGCCCTCCTGTTTAACCTCGGCCTTGTTTGTGACGCCCAGACCAACACGTGTGCCCTCGAGCCGATAGTGAAGAAGCTGTCTGGATACCTCACAACACTGGAGGTAGGTGATGACGCAGTTTCACATCTGTCCTAGTCACGTGTGTTTGCTCTGATCTTTGTTTGAGATGATCTTGAATCTTTTTTGCTGTCTTGTGTTGCAGCTGGAGAGTGGCTTCATTTCCACGGAGGAGAGCAAGCAGAAACTTTTACCCATCATGTCGACCTTGATGGAAGAACTCAATGCCACAGGAGCCTGCACCTTACCCATCGGTATCATTACAGTTTTTACTACAACCGTCTCAACTGTCTCTCTCATGTGGATGCTAACGTGTGTGTTAGCTACACGAAACAGCCCTGATTTAGTGACTATCTGAAAAAGTGTGTTGAGTGAGTGTTTGTAGAAAACGTCTTGTTCAGTTCAGAGTGGAGAGGTGAGATCCAATCACAAGTGGTCAGTAGAGACACTTACTAAATGCCAGGTGTGAACTGACAAACTCAAAGAGCTGTCCACTTGTGATCGGAGCGATATTAATATCACAACTGACCCATCAAAGCTGCAAACATAATTAGTCACCAGTACTTTAATTTATTTCTGACTTTGGATTAAATGCTATGATTTATTTTTTTCTAAAAGTAGTCTCTTTTTCTGTTCTTTGTCTCATCTTTTTCAGACAAGTCAAATACCATCCACCTAAAATTAATCCAGCTGCGAAAGGATCCCCCGATTGTTCAGGAGTACGACGTTCCAGTTTTTACCCACTGTAAAGACTATTTTATCAAATCTCAGTGGGATCTCACCACTCAGCAGGTACAGTAGGCCTGTCTCCCTCGGCAGCAGGGGCCTGACGTCCAGGAACATTGTGATGAAACGTGTGCAGAAGAATTGTTTAGAGCTGTGTGTGATGTGATGTAAAACACCTCTATTGCATCCAATATGTTATGGATGAGAGGAAGCATTAATGTAGGAGGGGGTGCCATTTTTTAATAGGTGCAATAATAATAAATGGATTGAATGTACTTAATTGATCCCAAAATAGGAAATTCCAGTGTTACAGCAGCCAGTATCGGGTTAACAACTCCGATAAAAATATAAGAAATACATATAGGTTAGTCCAAGCCAGTAACGTTTAACTTTGTGTTGTGACTTTTAGATACTGCCCTATATCGATGGATTTAGACACATCCAAAAGATTTCAGCTGAAGCGGATGTGGAGCTGAATCTTGTTCGTATTGCGGTGCAGAATCTTATGTGAGTACATTTTGCGTGTACAAATGGAAACACACCAGAGGCGTCTGACTAAACACGCTCATCCATTATATTCAATGCGTAGTGCAGTAATCCAGCACATCAGCGGTGTCTTGATGAACGTCATTGCAGGTCGGTCCACGCCACAACACATCGGGATGAGCCACTTTTCTGTTTCTCGGTGCTGATGTGTGTGAAGTTATCAGAAGAACATCATTTTTATCACGTTCCAGCTTCAAATGAAGCAACACGTCACGGGGACGCTGGTGTGTGTGTTTTACTTTGGTGTGTTGAAACTTGTATTTCCTAAAGAAACCAAAGATAGATGCTCCTTTTCCCTCACAGGTATTATGGTGTTGTGACTTTGGTGTCCATATACCAGGTACAAAACTTAACTCGCACAGTGCGACACACTGGATTTATTTCTCTGCAACTCTGTGTCTATAGAGTGGTGATACATACATATGTGATTTCTAGAATTAGCTCTTTCTTTTTCATGAAAACACCTTTGATATTTTGAGACAGATGTTAAGTTTTAAACTCATAACTTCAGGTCAGTGAACTTGTATCAGCTGACTGTCTGTTCTCACCTATTGAAAAAAAATATGTATTTGAATCTTGAAATATTTTAATTTATTTCTCCAATTATTATGACTTTTTTTCTCACACATTGTCTACCTTATTCTTGAAACATTACAAAGGTATTCTTAAAATAGAAAAAAATAGCCACTTTTTCTTGTAATGTCACATGTTTTTTGTCTCAACTTTGTTGACTCCTTGTTGATTGTCTTGTGCCTTTTTTATTCACACCAGTACTCTAATGTGTACTGCACCACCCCCAAAGTCCAGAGCCTCATTGATGACAAGTCCATCCAGGAGGAGTGCCTCAACTATGTGACCAAGCAGGGTAAATAAGTGTTTGTGATCGCTGAACTCACCTGTGTTTTCTTTTTATTTTGTGTTCATTGCTAGTTTTCTTTTTTTTTTCTTCTCTCGTCTGGCAGGACAAAAGCGGGCCAGTCTGAGAGACGTGTTCCAGCTCTACTGTGGTCTGAGTCCAGGAACCACCGTCCGAGACCTTTGTTCTCGCTACTCGCAGCAGCTTCAAAGGGTTGATGAGAGGTTGGCGTCACTCGAACTCAACAGTTCCTGAAAAGACTTTTGTGTTTCATGATATATTAGGTCAGAGTGACATTTATTTGCAGGCATGTCATGTCATGTCATGTCATGTCATATCATATATGTCACGTTGCCTTTCAGGAGGCTGATCCAGTTTGGACTGATGAAGTGCCTCATTAGACGGCTGCAGAAATATCCAGTGAAGGTGATCCGGGATGAGAGGAGCCGGCCACCTCGACTCTTCACTGGTTGTCACAGTTATGATGAGATATGCTGCAAAACAGGCATGTTGAAAAGCTCCGTCTGATCGCTAAGAAAGACCTTTTGAAAGTTAACATTTAATAACTAGACTGGTGTGGTCATGATTTTTACAGGGATCAGTTACCAGGAGCTGGACGAACGTTTGGAAAACGATCCAAACATCGTGGTGTGCTGGAAGTGATGCGATATGAACTGAAAAACAGAAAACAAACAGCTCTGTGGTGCAAAAGATACAGAGATGTCTCGACCAAAGATGCCTTCGGTGAGGTGAAGAGTTTTCATGGAAGATTCAAGAAAAGTGAAAGTGAAATAGTATTTTTTAAACTTAACATAGAGGTCAGTGAGGTGAGAGTGGTGTTGTAGGAAGTAAAAAATATGTGAATAATAAAATTAATTTTAACACGTTCATTCTGACGGTTATGTTTTAAATCACCGTGTTTTAACTCTTAAATATTTTGATTCATATCCATCACACAAAAGCATCAGGGAGGCGTCTGATCGGTCCCAAATTCATTCTGCACCGTAACAGTGAGCCCAAAAAAAGGATCCATCTTCAAGAGTCTTGTCTTAACACCACAAAGTCAGTCTGAAGAGTCAGAAAACACTGAGCCTAAATCCACAGAAGAATAAACATTCCTGCCAAGTGTCCTTGAAAAACTCAAGAACTTCTACTCTTGCAATTTTGAGTTTCTTGCGCTTTACTTCGATTTTTCTATTCTACACAACTTTGCACTTTTACTCTATTTTCTTTTCACTGCTTGACATTCACAATACTTAAGATCCGCTTTACAAATAGATAATCTATCTATAACCCACCCTCAACCAGAAATGACATACACACACTTCTTCTATCATTGAGTGAAAACAGCTGGACACTATATGTTATACTCAGATTTAGTTGATTGGTATTATTATAATTTTTTAATCAGTAAATTGACTGCATTCATATAGAACATTTCAAGTCTTTTTGACCAGTCAAACAGCTTTTACAGCACAAGTCACGTTCACACGGAGCTTCTTTTCTATCACGGGGTCCAGTGTCCTGCCGAAGGACACTGCAAACTGGAGGAGCAGGGGATCGAACCACGTACCTTCTGGTTAGTACATTACTATGGAATGTCGTTTAAGCCAATATTAAATAAATTAAGAAATATGTCAATGAAATACATCCTGAAATAAATAAATGAGGCAATAAATAAATGTAAATATATAAATGAGTCAATTAGTTTAATAAATAAATAGGTTTTACTTCCTAATTTATTACATAAGTCCACATTATTTCATTTCAGGATGTAATTCATAGACGTATTTATTCATTGATAGAATATTGTCTAAAACGTCATTCCACACACGAGCCTCTCTCTCTGTAGTGCTCATTGTTACTGCAGCGCCCCCTCTGGCGGACAACGGCATCTTCTTCGCTACAGTGTGCGCTTGGTTTACAGTAACCATGGCGACCACGGGAAACGCCAACGCCGGTTTAAGTTAACTTCAGAGGATCAAGTCAAACCGAGGAAGCTCAGTGAATGAAGTTGAACTAGTTTGTGTCTGTGTGTGTTTCCTTTCCTTCGCCGACATGGACTCGTCGGTCCTCCTGCCCGCGGAAGCGGAGGCGTTTGTTCAAAGTCTGGGAACTTTCTCTCTGAAGGAAGTGGGCTCGACGAGGTGAACCAGCTAACCCCGCTGCTAGTTAGCATCAGGCTACTTAACTAGACTAACATACATGAACACTGTAGGAACTAGTCGACAGGCGGTGTCTGTGTCTGTGACTTCTCTGTGGCGATAACCACACTGTTTGTGTCATGTTCAGTAGACTTTATAGTTTATTAATGTGACGTCAGATACTTTGATGAGGAACAATGTCATGGCCTGTATCAGTATGTGTAGACACAACTCTGCTGCCTCGTTCTGATGGACATGATCCTTTCATGGTCAGGTCCTACTCAAATACACGTATGCCAAGATTGAAAAGATGTAATTGAATATTATCCGTAATAAGAATCTTCTTTTTTTTCTTTTTTCCTTTTTTAAAATAATGGATTGTTAAGTCTGTAAAATGTCAGCAGCTAGTCAACAATGCTAGAACATCCTAGAACACATCCAAAGATAGATTTACTGTGCAATTTCTAAATGTATGAAACTTCATAAATGATTAGTCAATTAGCAAAATGGTTGCCCATTAATTTTCTCTTAATAGACTAGATTATTGAACTAGGTGTTTAAACCCTGTCACTCTAACAACACAAAAACACAACACTGACTACACAATATATTTTGCAAAGTCCAAGTCAAAAGCCTCTCACCGCAGAAGCTCCTTTTTTCACTGGAAAACACATTTTCTGTGTGTGTGATTACAATATCAATATTCAGATTATTCCATTATTTGTATTTCCTTTCATTCTTTTTTTTACTTTGTCTGTTGACAGGTGGTTCAGACAACATGAGAACATCGAGAAACTTAACATACAGGCAATACTGAACGCTGCCGCCGTGCACAACGAGTTCATCAAGGAGCTCCTGGTGTCGTATGGAAAGGTGACTGCCACCTACACACTTAAGTTATTATTTTAAATGTCATCTGTGACAGAGATTCTAGTCTTAAACCGTTATTATTTGTTTCCTTCCTGTTTGCAGATTACTCTTCTGGTCCATGAGATGATCCTCGTCGAAGTGTGGAAGCAGAAAGTGTTCCCAGTCTTGTGTCAGCTGCAGGACTTCAATCCCAAGAGCACATTTCATCTTTACATGGTGGTGAGTGTAAAATGAGCTGTATTACATTCATTTCATAATCATAATCAGGCTGCAGCACTAATATCTGATTACATGTGGTTCTTTTGTGTCACTTTCTTAGATCCACCACGAAGCCACGATAATAAACCTTCTCGAAACGATAATGTTTCATGAGGTCTGTATGTTAACAAATGCAAATTTATATGTTAAATTATATGAATCTGCTGCAAGGGAGTGGAGACTCATTCTCTCTATGAAAATATGATTGAATTGTGACTAAAACGACTCGTGTGTATTGTGTAGGATTCATGTGAGGCAGCCGACGACTCTCTCCTTGACCTGGTGGATTACTGCCACCGCAAACTCACCCTGCTGGCTGGCAGAGCCACCAGGGAGGACCCCGCGGCTCACGACCAACACAACCTGACAAGGAAAACAGACGTGTCCTCTATAGAGGTAAAAAGAGCCAGATTCATGGTTCTCCGTAGGTTTGACTCATTTAAGAAGAGTCTGTCACTTCTATTGATGAGTAACACCTTTCTTGTTTCTTTCTATTTTTCCTCGTCGAAGGAGCTGCAGGTTCAGAGCGCTGCGCTGGAGTTTGAGATCTCCCTGAAGGCTGTGTCAGTGCTGCGCTACATCACAGATCACGCCAACAAGTAATGGCCGCGTCCGAGTCGTCAATAAGGCTTAGGGATCAGACGTTTACTGAGCTCATCATATTTTTATGAACCACTCATACTTTTGAATTAATCTTTTTAGGTCTGCAAGTAACAGTTATTTTCATAATTGATTTGTCTGTCATCAATTCATCAACTATTATTTGAGGGAAAGATTTACAACAACAAAAAAATCAATTTCAACCAACTGTCCAAAACTCAAAAGTATTTATTTAATTAGCAATGATATAAAACAAACAAAAAGGATTTCACATTTGAGATGGAGGAATGAGTAATCATTTATCACGGCTCTTACAGATTACCTTTCTGTCAGTAAACTACTTGATTAACTTGATTGTTTTGTTTTTCCTCTACAGTATCAGTGTTATCAGTCGCATGCTGTGCACCCATAACTTGCCTTGTGTACTGGTTCAGCTGATTGACCGCTGCCCTTGGAGCCGCTACAGGGAAGGTATATCTCACCTCTAAGCATTTAAGTCTTTAAATTTTTACATTTGCTAAAAGATATGTGTGTTTTCACCATTTGTCTCTGTCTGCCGCCGAAGGAGAGGTAGAGAAGTACATAAACAGCAAATGGCAGAAGATTCCTGCGGAGGACCACTTCAAGATGACAAAACTCGATGGCCAGGTCTGGATTGCCCTTTTCAATCTGCTGCTGAAGGAAGATTGCCAAAGGAAATATGACTTCAACAATTTCAACAAGAATCAGCTTCTAAAGGTAATCGTTTGAGCGGAATGGTGAAATTCTACTTTCAATCAGGTCAAATTCTCCTCTCCCTGCTGGATATTAGCTGTGAATCAAAGCTGAGGAAGTGTCATTGTCCTCCAACATCATATCTGATCTCCTCACTTGTTATAAAACAGATTTGGTTTCCAGAGGTTGTTTTGACTAAGATGTTTCCTCCTATTATAAGTTTCTCATCCTCTTCCTGTTACTTTAATTATTTAACCACGGCGGCCTTGTGCATCCTCCTTTCTTATTATGGCGTCTTCCTCAGTCATTGGAGATAATTCTGATGAGGTTGTTGTTGTTGCTGTATTATCCATGGCCTTATCACTCACATGTCCTGCAGCTCCGAGGTTTCTTGACAGAGGTGCTGGTTGATCAGCTGCCAAACTTGGTGGAGCTGCAGCGTTTCCTGGCTCATCTCGCAGTTACCGACCCAGCGCCTCCAAAAAAAGAGCTGGTTTTGGAGCAGGTACACACACATATAATACACACACATGTCCCTTCATTAACCTGTGTTCCTGTGGATTAATCTTCAATGTTTCTTTATGTGTAGATCCCAGAAATCTGGAACCACATTGTGAGTGACAACTCTGGGAAGTGGAAGGCAGTAGCAAAGTATCAAGTGAAAGAAACATTCAACCCATCTGAAAATGACCTGAGACTACATGCGCAGAGGTAACAACACTGGTAACACTGGTCTGACGCAGCGCTGGAATTACATTCA